>NC_089659.1:19822500-20080000 GCF_037042795.1 Molothrus aeneus | reverse complement strand
TAACCCTAACCCTAACCCTAACCCTAACCCTAACCCTAACCCTAACCCTAACCCTAACCCTAACCCTAACCCTAACCCTAACCCTAACCCTAACCCTAACCCTAACCCTAACCCTAACCCTAACCCTAACCCTAACCCTAACCCTAACCCTAACCCTAACCCTAACCCTAACCCTAACCCTAACCCTAACCCTAACCCTAACCCTAACCCTAACCCTAACCCTAACCCTAACCCTAACCCTAACCCTAACCCTAACCCTAACCCTAACCCTAACCCTAACCCTAACCCTAACCCTAACCCTAACCCTAACCCTAACCCTAACCCTAACCCTAACCCTAACCCTAACCCTAACCCTACCCCTAACCCTAACCCTAACCCTAACCCTAACCCTAACCCTAACCCTAACCCTAACCCTAACCCTAACCCTAACCCTAACCCTAACCCTAACCCTAACCCTAACCCTAACCCTAACCCTAACCCTAACCCTAACCCTAACCCTAACCCTAACCCTAACCCTAACCCTAACCCTAACCCTAACCCTAACCCTAACCCTAACCCTAACCCTAACCCTAACCCTAACCCTAACCCTAACCCTAACCCTAACCCTAACCCTAACCCTAACCCTAACCCTAACCCTAACCCTAACCCTAACCCTAACCCTAACCCTAACCCTAACCCTAACCCTAACCCTAACCCTAACCCTAACCCTAACCCTAACCCTAACCCTAACCCTAACCCTAACCCTAACCCTAACCCTAACCCTAACCCTAACCCTAACCCTAACCCTAACCCTAACCCTAACCCTAACCCTAACCCTAACCCTAACCCTAACCCTAACCCTAACCCTAACCCTAACCCTAACCCTAACCCTAACCCTAACCCTAACCCTAACCCTAACCCTAACCCTAACCCTAACCCTAACCCTAACCCTAACCCTAACCCTAACCCTAACCCTAACCCTAACCCTAACCCTAACCCTAACCCTAACCCTAACCCTAACCCTAACCCTAACCCTAACCCTAACCCTAACCCTAACCCTAACCCTAACCCTAACCCTAACCCTAACCCTAACCCTAACCCTAACCCTAACCCTAACCCTAACCCTAACCCTAACCCTAACCCTAACCCTAACCCTAACCCTAACCCTAACCCTAACCCTAACCCTAACCCTAACCCTAACCCTAACCCTAACCCTAACCCTAACCCTAACCCTAACCCTAACCCTAACCCTAACCCTAACCCTAACCCTAACCCTAACCCTAACCCTAACCCTAACCCTAACCCTAACCCTAACCCTAACCCTAACCCTAACCCTAACCCTAACCCTAACCCTAACCCTAACCCTAACCCTAACCCTAACCCTAACCCTAACCCTAACCCTAACCCTAACCCTAACCCTAACCCTAACCCTAACCCTAACCCTAACCCTAACCCTAACCCTAACCCTAACCCTAACCCTAACCCTAACCCTAACCCTAACCCTAACCCTAACCCTAACCCTAACCCTAACCCTAACCCTAACCCTAACCCTAACCCTAACCCTAACCCTAACCCTAACCCTAACCCTAACCCTAACCCTAACCCTAACCCTAACCCTAACCCTAACCCTAACCCTAACCCTAACCCTAACCCTAACCCTAACCCTAACCCTAACCCTAACCCTAACCCTAACCCTAACCCTAACCCTAACCCTAACCCTAACCCTAACCCTAACCCTAACCCTAACCCTAACCCTAACCCTAACCCTAACCCTAACCCTAACCCTAACCCTAACCCTAACCCTAACCCTAACCCTAACCCTAACCCTAACCCTAACCCTAACCCTAACCCTAACCCTAACCCTAACCCTAACCCTAACCCTAACCCTAACCCTAACCCTAACCCTAACCCTAACCCTAACCCTAACCCTAACCCTAACCCTAACCCTAACCCTAACCCTAACCCTAACCCTAACCCTAACCCTAACCCTAACCCTAACCCTAACCCTAACCCTAACCCTAACCCTAACCCTAACCCTAACCCTAACCCTAACCCTAACCCTAACCCTAACCCTAACCCTAACCCTAACCCTAACCCTAACCCTAACCCTAACCCTAACCCTAACCCTAACCCTAACCCTAACCCTAACCCTAACCCTAACCCTAACCCTAACCCTAACCCTAACCCTAACCCTAACCCTAACCCTAACCCTAACCCTAACCCTAACCCTAACCCTAACCCTAACCCTAACCCTAACCCTAACCCTAACCCTAACCCTAACCCTAACCCTAACCCTAACCCTAACCCTAACCCTAACCCTAACCCTAACCCTAACCCTAACCCTAACCCTAACCCTAACCCTAACCCTAACCCTAACCCTAACCCTAACCCTAACCCTAACCCTAACCCTAACCCTAACCCTAACCCTAACCCTAACCCTAACCCTAACCCTAACCCTAACCCTAACCCTAACCCTAACCCTAACCCTAACCCTAACCCTAACCCTAACCCTAACCCTAACCCTAACCCTAACCCTAACCCTAACCCTAACCCTAACCCTAACCCTAACCCTAACCCTAACCCTAACCCTAACCCTAACCCTAACCCTAACCCTAACCCTAACCCTAACCCTAACCCTAACCCTAACCCTAACCCTAACCCTAACCCTAACCCTAACCCTAACCCTAACCCTAACCCTAACCCTAACCCTAACCCTAACCCTAACCCTAACCCTAACCCTAACCCTAACCCTAACCCTAACCCTAACCCTAACCCTAACCCTAACCCTAACCCTAACCCTAACCCTAACCCTAACCCTAACCCTAACCCTAACCCTAACCCTAACCCTAACCCTAACCCTAACCCTAACCCTAACCCTAACCCTAACCCTAACCCTAACCCTAACCCTAACCCTAACCCTAACCCTAACCCTAACCCTAACCCTAACCCTAACCCTAACCCTAACCCTAACCCTAACCCTAACCCTAACCCTAACCCTAACCCTAACCCTAACCCTAACCCTAACCCTAACCCTAACCCTAACCCTAACCCTAACCCTAACCCTAACCCTAACCCTAACCCTAACCCTAACCCTAACCCTAACCCTAACCCTAACCCTAACCCTAACCCTAACCCTAACCCTAACCCTAACCCTAACCCTAACCCTAACCCTAACCCTAACCCTAACCCTAACCCTAACCCTAACCCTAACCCTAACCCTAACCCTAACCCTAACCCTAACCCTAACCCTAACCCTAACCCTAACCCTAACCCTAACCCTAACCCTAACCCTAACCCTAACCCTAACCCTAACCCTAACCCTAACCCTAACCCTAACCCTAACCCTAACCCTAACCCTAACCCTAACCCTAACCCTAACCCTAACCCTAACCCTAACCCTAACCCTAACCCTAACCCTAACCCTAACCCTAACCCTAACCCTAACCCTAACCCTAACCCTAACCCTAACCCTAACCCTAACCCTAACCCTAACCCTAACCCTAACCCTAACCCTAACCCTAACCCTAACCCTAACCCTAACCCTAACCCTAACCCTAACCCTAACCCTAACCCTAACCCTAACCCTAACCCTAACCCTAACCCTAACCCTAACCCTAACCCTAACCCTAACCCTAACCCTAACCCTAACCCTAACCCTAACCCTAACCCTAACCCTAACCCTAACCCTAACCCTAACCCTAACCCTAACCCTAACCCTAACCCTAACCCTAACCCTAACCCTAACCCTAACCCTAACCCTAACCCTAACCCTAACCCTAACCCTAACCCTAACCCTAACCCTAACCCTAACCCTAACCCTAACCCTAACCCTAACCCTAACCCTAACCCTAACCCTAACCCTAACCCTAACCCTAACCCTAACCCTAACCCTAACCCTAACCCTAACCCTAACCCTAACCCTAACCCTAACCCTAACCCTAACCCTAACCCTAACCCTAACCCTAAACCCTAACCCCTAAACCCTAACCCCTAAACCCTAACCCTAGAAAATGGCGGCCGCCGTGACGTCGTGATGAGTCATCAAGATGGCGGCGCCCATATGGTCACATGGTACAGAACCAAGATGGCCGCGCCCATACAGTCATGTGACCCGGGATCCAAGATGGCTGCCCTTGTGATGTCATCCAAGATGGCGGCGCCCATGCAGTCATGTGACCCGGATCCAAGATGGCGACCCCTGTGATGTCATCCAAGATGGCGGCGCCCAGGGGTCACGTGATCTGAGAGACAAGATGGCGGCGCCCATGGAGTCATGTGACCCGGGACCAAGATGGCGGCGGTCACGTGACCGGGAACCAAGATGGCGGACTTTGTGATGTCATCCAAGATGGCGGCGCCCAGTAGGTCACGTGATTAGAGAACCAAGATGGCGTCGCCCGTGGAGTCATGTGACCCGCGACCAATATGGCGGCGGTCACGTGATTGGAGAAATCAAGATGGCTGATCCTGTGATGTCATCCAAGATGGCGGCCTCCTGGTCGTCACGTGATGCCGTACAAGATGGCGGCGCCCAGGGGGTCACGTGGTACGGGGGACAAGATGGCGGCCGCGAGGGGTCATGTGACCCGAGAGACAAGATGGCGGCGAGTGCTCTGTGATGTCATTTACGGCAAAATGGCGGCCGCGGGGGTGACGTCATTTACGGCAGCAATATGGCGGCCGCGAGGGGGTCACGTGGTGCGGGGGACAAAATGGCGGCGGTGGGGGGTGACGTCATTCGGGACAAAATGGCGGCCGCTGGGACCGGGATTTTTTTCGCGGTTTTGGGGGGGTTTTGCGGGGTTTTTGGGGGTCGTGCGTGGCCGGAATGGCGTTCCGGTTCGCGGGGGGCCGGCAGCGGCGCGCGTGGGGGTCTGGGGGGTGTGGGGTGGGTGGCGCTGTTTCGGTCGGGCGCCTGCCGTGGACGCCTGTGCACTGGGGTCCTTTTTTGGGCGGGTCGCGCTGGTGACGTCATTGGGGGCGCGCCGCGGGTGCAGTACCGCGGGTCAGACAGCGGGGGGCGCTGTGCATGTAGTACCGATGAGCGGACGGCAGGTGGCGCTGTGAGTGCAGTACTCGGGAGAAAACACCAGGTGGCGCTGTGAGTGCAGTACCGGCCGGCAAACAGCAGGGGGCGCTGTGCATGCAGTACTCGGGAGTAAACGGCAGGGGGCGCTGTGAGTGCACTGTCTATGGGTGGGTGGCATGGGGTGGGGTGCTGGCTTGCAGGGGGTGGGTCTGGGGAGGGTGGGCGTGCACGGGGGCGGGGACTACTGATTAGTACTGATGGCTAACAGGTGGGATCCCTATATACTGTATATAGTAAAAAGGAGAAAAACTATATGTCCGGTGCAGCAGTAGGAAATTTCAGGCTCCCAGGGAGTAAATGGTTTGCTTTTTTAAATTATTTTTTTTGCTTTTACTCCCAGGGAGCCTGAAAGTTTCTACTGCTGCTTTTTTAAACTAAAAGCTAGAAAGGAAAACAAAGCTAGAAAGAGGAGGACAGAGAAAAGTGAGAGAAAAGAGAGAGAGAAAGCAGAGAGAAAAGAGAGAAGCCGAGAGAAAAGAGAGAGAAGGAGAGAGAAAGCAGAGAGAAAAGAGAGAGAGGCAAAGAGAAAACACAGAGAGAAGCACAAAGAGAGAGAGAAGCAAGGAGAAAAGACAGAGAAACAAAGAAAAAAGGGAGAGAGAAAACAGTTGGAAAACAGAGGGAGAGAAGAAAAGACAGACAATAGAGGACAGAACAAGGACAAAGAGAGAAAGAAGAGGAGAGAACAGAGACAGAGGAGACAGCATGAGACAGAGAGGGAGAAGAGACAGAGAGGAAAAGACAGAGAACTGACAAGAAGACGGAGAAGAAAATAAAACAAGAAGACAGAGTGAGACAGGAAAAGGAGGGTGGGAAAACTGAAGAAGGACAGGAGTTAGAGGGAAAAGAAAGTGGTTAGAATTAGAGTGAAAGTGAAAACTGAGGAGTGGGGTGAAAAAGGAAAAGACTAAGAGCAAAAAACACAAACCCAGGAAAAGGAGAACACGGAGAGAAAGAGAAGCGAGAAGACTGACATTGACAGTTACAAACAAAACAGAAACAAAGGGTTAGAGATAGATGGAGGTTAGGTTAGAAATAGAACAGTAAAGTGAGGAGCAAATGGAAGAAATACAGTGGAAAGAAATGACAAAACCACACCAAAAAAAGGACAGGAGCCACGGTGGGGGAATGAAGGCAGGGGGTATCTTTATTAGGGGTGACTCAACTTTATTAAAAGAATGTTTTTATTTATACATCAGCAAAATACATGGAAACAGTATATAGAAATGCAAGTGCAGATACAATCCAAAGACGCACTGGTAAAAGTCTAGTTTACATACAGAGCAATACAGGGCAATGCAGCACCTACAGCAAATGCAATACAGCAAAATACAGCAAAATAATACAGCAGTTAATGCAAATGCAATACAGAGCAATACAACACATACTAACACAGGATGATAACCTTTTTCTATTTTCATTACAGGTTGATTAATTGTTACAGGAGAGCCAAAGCAACAAAAGCACACAGAAAACAACACTCATCTACCATTAACACCCCCTTCACATTACACACAAACTCACCATCGCTGCGATCACAACTGCTAAATTACACCCCAGCAATCATTGCTCCTCAGGAACGTGGTTCCCGGGAGCCTCAAAAAATATCCTCCTGCCTGACGAAAACCCCGGTCCCTGGAGGGTCCGCGCCCAAACTTTGGCGATGAACGTCGCCTCACAGACCGACCGGGACCGGGGAAAAAAAAACCCAGCCGGGGGGAAAAAAAAAAAAACCCCCCGGCTGGGGATTTTTTATTCTAAATTTAAAAATGAGTTGAAAAACCTGAAAAGCAAAAGTCATACAAGGTTACAACCCTAGAACCCTTCAACACACACACACTTCCTTCAGCTTACACACAAACCCACGCTAAATCACACCTCGACTGCTCTGCTAACCCTCAGCACACGCTCACACCCCTCCTCGGGAACGTGCTTCCCGGGAGCATCCAAAAAATCCTCCTGCCTGACGAAAACCCCGGTCCCTGGAGGGTCCGCGCCCAAACTTTGGCGATGAATGTCGCCTCACAGACCGACCGGGACCGGGGAAAAAAAAACCCAGCCGGGGGGAAAAAAAAAAAAAAACCCCCGGCTGGGGATTTTTTATTCTAAATTTAAAAATGAGTTGAAAAACCTGAAAAGCAAAAGTCATACAAGGTTACAACCCTAGAACCCTTCAACACACACACACTTCCTTCAGCTTACACACAAACCCACGCTAAATCACACCTCGACTGCTCTGCTAACCCTCAGCACACGCTCACGCCCCTCCTCGGGAACGTGCTTCCCGGGAGCATCCAAAAAATCCTCCTGCCTGACGAAAACCCCGGTCCCTGGAGGGTCCGCGCCCAAACTTTGGCGATGAATGTCGCCTCACAGACCGACCGGGACCGGGGAAAAAAAAACCCAGCCGGGGGGAAAAAAAAAAAACCCCCCGGCTGGGGATTTTTTATTCTAAATTTAAAAATGAGTTGAAAAACCTGAAAAGCAAAAGTCATACAAGGTTACAACCCTAGAACCCTTCAACACACACACACTTCCTTCAGCTTACACACAAACCCACGCTAAATAACACCTCGACTGCTCTGCTAACCCTCAGCACACGCTCACGCCCCTCCTCGGGAACGTGCTTCCCGGGAGCATCCAAAAAATCCTCCTGCCTGACGAAAACCCCGGTCCCTGGAGGGTCCGCGCCCAAACTTTGGCGATGAACGTCGCCTCGCAGACCGACCGGGACCGGGGAAAAAAAAACCCAGCCGGGGGGGAAAAAAAAAAAACCCCCCGGCTGGGGATTTTTTATTCTAAATTTAAAAATGAGTTGAAAAACCTGAAAAGCAAAAGTCACACACACAAGGTTAAATCCAGTCAGCATGCGCTCACACACACAGACAGACATATGCTGTCACTCACGCTCTTCCCGTTTACGTGCTTGGTGTGGCCCTTACTCGAGACGCTGAAGAACACACTTCCAGGCTTCTTCTGGCTGCCGCTCCTTGACATCAAATGGTAGATTCGGTGGAAATCGGTAGCCTCGGGGACCTGTGAGACGACAGGAAGCGGTCGATGAGTGGCTGACAGCTAGGACTTGTCCCTGCTCTGACGGATAAATTTTCTACCCAAAACCCCATTAAAGACAGATGACCAGTAAAGTTTTTAAAACTCTTCTACCTAACTGTGACTACAGGCCAGGGCAGGGCAGCTCCAAGCATAAGTGGTACAGTGTAAGTACATACAGTATAAACCAGCATAGGCACACGCAATACAAGTACATACAGTATAAGCCAGCATAGGTAGACACAGTGTAAGTACATACAGTATAAGTACATACAGTATAAACCAGCATAGGCACACACAATATAAGTACATACAGTATAAGCCAGCATAGGTACACACAGTGTAAGTACATACAGTACAAGTACATACAGTATAAGCCAGCATAGGTACACACAGTATAAGCCAGCATAGGTACACACAGTGTAAGTAGATACAGTACAAGTACATACAGTATAAGCCAGCATAGGTACACACAGTGTAAGTACATACAGTACAAGTACATACAGTATAAGCCAGCATAGGTACATACAGTATAAGCCAGCATAGGTACACACAATATAAGTACATACAGTATAAGCCAACATAGGTACATGCAATGTAAGCCAGGACTAGAGATAGCTCTCTGGAAGATTAATTCTTGAGCCCTATACCCCTTGGGAGGATGGAACCTATCAAACTCCTGTGGTCACGTGAGGAGGGTGTAAGACGCTCCCTCGGAAGTCCAAGAGAATGGCGTGGAAAAAAAGGCACTACCAAAGCCGGTAGTGAGAAGGAAGACAGATGAGAACATTTTGTCCCTTTGAGGATCTTGTCCCTTCCTGTCTCAAAGAGTAAAAATGTAAAGATGCTGGAATAAGGGATATCCAGAAAGGAACATGAGTAGAATATGGCCTATGTGGCACGGAATACTGCCAAGAAAGCATCGAGACGTAACAAGGACCTGTGACGTGGAAGATGACGGACACAGACTACATAACACAGACACGGACAACATAACATAGACACAGATGACACAACACAGAGACGAGTGGCAACTGCCTGGCACTGTCCCCTTAGGGACCCGAGATGCATAGCCCAAGATGAGCCAGAGGCTGATGATGCCAAAGGAAAGGAAGCCCTATGACGATGGCAAGTGATGGTGAAATGTAACTCGTCAAAACAAGTTAGTGCCGAAGCAGTTAAGAGGATGCTCGAGAGGCTCGGCGAGCCTAGAGAAGGAAGCCGGCTGCCGGGTGACCGTGGCCGTAGCTCCGGACGCGAAGGCGAGCTCCTCGGGGGAAAGATCCGTGACGACGTCGAGTCGAGGGAGGCGGACGACGCAAAGTACGCAAAGATGGGGAGATGGGTCGGAACTGCCCTGCCCGGCAAAGGCTCTGGCGAGGCTGAGGGGAAACCCTCTCCCTTTACTTCCAGAGAGCCCGCCCCGCTACAGACCTCTCCACTAAGCTGACATCAAATTGCCTCCTGTGAAAATAAAGGCTATTCCCCTTCGCCCAGCCACTGGCCCCCAACACTTAGCTTTTGGAAGAGGAGCGGGCAAAATCCATCCTCGGTCGGATGGGGACGTTGAGATGCTCTCCGTGTGTGCTTCGGTGCTGCCGTTTCCAAGCTTGGGCTACGAGCCTCCTCAGGGTACCTAAGACAAAACAGAAAACCTGACTATTGCCCTCAAAAACAGTAATCCCCGGGACTCCTCCGCACCGCTGCCCTGGCTCACCTCAAATCTTGATTTGACTCCGGAGGGTGCCCGGAAGAGACCTGCAAAGAGAAAAGGGACACGCTTAGCATGCTGCTGTGTAACACTCACCTAGGAGTCAGCCTGCCTAAACTCCGACTCACCTGCCCTCCTCTGATCCAGGGCGTGCCTAGGGCAGCGACAGCACCTGCAAAGAAACAAAGCAGAAAAGCATGCTGAGATACTGTGAAAACGCAACCTCCCAAATCTGACAAGGATGCCACACCGATACCTTAAGCCCTCACCCACCTGGCATAGGCGTGCTCGGCCAGGAGAGATGGCAAATGGACCACCTAAAATAAAAAAAAAAGAGGAGATGCTTAGAGCTGAACCAAAACTGAGACCTCAGCAATAACAACTGCTTCTGTACGCTATTCAATGCTCACCTCACCCACTCGGCCTTGACTGCTGATCTCAGCCTTGACTTCCTAAAAAGAGAGAGAAAGAACAATGCTGTAACGGCCACCATTTATGCTTCCTCTGCAGAGACAAACAGTGACTGACCTGCTCGGGACAATCCCCACACCTGGGATGGGGGGCTCTGCCCTGGATTTTATCCTTCTGCATCTGAAAGAAAGTTAGGACAAGAGTCAAACTGTTGCAGGATAACTTAAGAGCTCCAGATATCCTGTGTCCATCTACAAATCCCACCTAGAGTGCAACTACGGCCCACATTACAAACTCCAAGTCCCCGGGACTTCTCCTATTGCACCAGGCTATGCGGCAGGACAGAGCAGCTCCGGCACAAATGTGTGCTGACACCAGTGACACAGGACAGGACGTGACAGCCAACGGGGACACAACACGGACAGAAATCTCGAGACAAGAAGCATGACTGCAAGTAGCACAAGGACAGAAAATTAGATGACTGAGGTAAGACCAATGGCAAGCTGATGAGGCTCAGAGAAACCTGGAGGAAGAAGATGCTAACTGAATGATTTATTCCAAGAACTGCAAAGATGGATGCCCGAGAATCCTACGGCCAGAAGCCTCTACCTGCCCTCACGTTCTTTCGAGTCCTAGTCCGCCATAATGGATCCTGGCAGGGCGGAGCTGTCCACACAGCTCAGAACAAGACCTGAAAAGACACCTGACCAGATGCTTCTAAAGAGACAAGAGAGTCTGATGCCTGTCTGAGCTCCTGAGGCAAAAGTTCTTTGGCCTGGGTTCCAGGCCGAGAAATGCAGAGATCACAGATGCTAACAATGATGCCAGGGTTTCTGACAGGCCCCTCCAAGGCCTAAGGTAAAGGACATGACATATCCAAACAACACATAACACACAAAAGACAAGTGACACGATACACACCGGGACTGCTCTGCCCTGCGCACATCAGCACTGTGATCAAAAGTCAGGCTTTGCTTTTATGGGGCCTAAGGGGTCGCCCCATGGACAGCCCCTATCACCAAAGTGGACTCAAAAACCCCTCCCAGTAATTCCCAAACCAGCCCCCTGCTTTCATCCCCTCTCTGGGTCGTGGCCCTCTACTTATCTCTCGCACAGCTGGAGCTGTCGGTCTCAGGTGTGAAGAAAGGCCACCTCATCAGCTGAGAAGGTCCTGCTGGCACCAGGCTGGTGTCTCTCAGACAGCTGTATTAAAGAAAACCAAACATCAGTGCCCGATCTTGGCAGCCCCTCGGCCAAAACCCCACAAGTCTGCTACTCACCGTGCTCCTAAGAACGCTCAGCTGCTCGGGCCGCATGCTTCGGGCACGCTCAGAGACCGAGGCCGTTGTCACAGGGGACACCTGGGTTAAGAGGAGATGAGGTGATTGGGCATGGCTGAAAACTGAGGGGACCCTCGCTCCTCCTCCCTACTACCCCTACTCACCGCAACTCCTTGGCAGGTGCCCAAGGCCACCTGGATGGCACCTTGAAATAGAAGAGTTCAGGGCTTCATCACCAGGTCCTGTAACGCATCCACAGGGCTCGCACGGGCAGGGAACCCGGTGCATCGGCTGGCTGGTGACGGGGGCTTGGCAGGCTCCGAGTAGATTGCCTAAACCACAAAAAAGAGAATGGAAGCTTAGAGCAGCACCAGAAACTGAGACCTGAGCAATAACAGCTACTTCTCTCCACTGCTCACCTTGACTGATGGTATCCAGATGTACTTCCTAAAAAGAAAGACAAAAAACAGAGCTGTAACAGAGTCACCACATACACTTCTGCTGCAGAGACAAATGGTGCCTCACCTGCTCGGGGGAAAGCCCTCACCCAGGATGGGGCCCTCTGGCACACATTTAATCCATCTGAATCTGAAAAAAAAGTTAGGACAAGAGTCAAACTGTTGCAGGATAACTTAAGAGCTCCAGATATCTTGTGTCCATCTAGAGTCCAACTACACCCCACATTACAAACTTCAAGTCCCCAGGACTTCTCCTATTGCACCAGGCTATGCGGCAAGGCAGAGCAGCCCCGGCACAAATGTGTGCTGACACCCGTGACACAGGACAGGACGTGACAGACAACAGGGACACAACACGGACAGAAAGCTCCTGGCAAGGAAAATGGCTGCGAGGACTGAGAGAATGCAAAAGGAGATGACCGAGGGGAGACCGATGGTGAGCTGATGAGGCTCAGAGAAACCTGGAGGAACAAGATGCTAACTGAATGATTTATTCCAAAAACTGCAAAGATGGATGCCCGAGAATCCTACGGCCAGAAGCCTCTACCTGCCCTCACGTTCTTTCAAGTCCTAGTCCGCCATAATGGATCCTGGCGGGGCACAGCTGTCCATACAGCTCAGAACAAGACCTGAAAAGACATCTGACCGGATGCTTCTAAAGAGACAAGAGAGTCTGATGCCTGTCTGAGCTCCTGAGGCGAAAGTTCTATGGCCTGGCTGCCAGGCCGAGGAATGCAGAGATCACAGATGCTAAGAATGATGCCAGGGTTTCTGACAGGCCCCTCAAAGGCCTAAGGTAAAGGACATGACATATCCAAACAACACATAATACACAAAAGAAAAGTGACACGATACACACCGGGACTGCTCTGCCCTGCGCACCTCAGCACTGTGATCCAAAGTCAGGCTTTGCTTTTATGGGGCCTAAGGGGTCGCCCCATGGACACCCCCCCACCTCCAAAGTGGACTGAAAAACCCCTCCCAGTAATTCCCAAACCAGCCCCCTGCTTTCATCCCCTCTCTGGGTCGTGGGCCTCTACTTATCTCTCGCACAGCTGGGGATGCCGGTCTCGGGTGTGAAGAAAGGCCGCCTCGTCAGCCGGGAAGGTCCTGCTGGCACCGGGCTGGTGTCTCTCAGACAGCTGTATTAAAGAAAACCAAACATCAGTGCCCGATCTTGGCAGCCCATCGGCCAAAACCCCACAAGTCTGCTACTCACCGTGCTCCTAAGAACGCTCAGCTCCTCGGGCCGCATGCTTTGGGCACGATCTGAGACCGAGGACGTCGTCACAGGGGGTGCCTGGCTTAAGAGGAGATGAGGTGATTTGGCATGGCTGAAACCTGAGGGGACCCTCACTCCTCCTCCCTACATCCCCGACTCACCGCAACTCCTTGGCAGCTGCTGAAGGCCACCTGGATGGCACCTTGAAATAGAAGAGTTCAGGGCTTCATCACCAGGTCCTGTAATGCATCCACAGGGCTCACACGTGCAGGGAACCCGGTGCATCGGCTGGCTGGTGACGGGGGCTTGGCAGGCTCCGAGTGGATTGCCTAAACCACAAAAAAAGAGAATGGAAGCTTAGAGCAGCACCAGAAACTGAGACCTGAGCAATAACAGCTACTTCTCTCCACTGCTCACCTTGACTGCTGGTATCCAGATGTACTTCCTAAAAAGAAAGACAAAAAACAGAGCTGGAACAGAGTCACCACATACACTTCTGCTGCAGAGACAAATGGTGCCTCACCTGCTCGGGGGAAACCACTCACCAGGGATGGGGCCCTCTGGCACACATTTAACCCATCTGAACCTGAAAAAAAAGTCAGGACAAGAGTCAAGCTGTTGCAGGATAACTTAAGAGCTCCTGATATCCTGTGTCCATCTACAAATCCCACCTAGAGTCCAACTACACCCCACATTACAAACTTCAAGTCCCCGGGACTTCTCCTATTGCACCGGGCTATGCGGCAGGGCAGAGCAGCTCCGGCACAAATGTGTGTGCGCACACCCGTGACACAGGACAGGACGTGACAAACAACGGGGACACAACACTGACAGAAAGCTCCTGGCAAGGAAAATGGCTGCGAGGACTGAGAGAATGCAAAAGGAGATGACTGAGGGGAGACCGATGGTGAGCTGATGAGGCTCAGAGAAGCCTGGAGGAAGAAGATACTAACCAAATAATTTAGTCCAAAAACTGCAAAGATGGATGCCCGAGAATCCTATGGCCAGAAGCCTCTACCTGCCCTCACGTTCTTTCGAGTCCTAGTCCGCCATAATGGATCCTGGCGGGGCAGAGCTGTCCATACAGCTCAAATCAATACCTGAAAAGACATCTGACCGGATGCTTCTAAAGAGACAAGAGAGTCTGATGCCTGTCTGAGCTCCTGAGGCAAAAGTTCTAGGGCCTGGGTGCCAGGCCGAGGAATGCAGAGATCGCAGATGCTAACAATGATGCCAGGGCTCCCGACAGGCCCCTCCAAGGCCTAAGGTAAAGGACATGACATATCCAAACACACATAAGACACAAAAGACAAGTGACATGATACACACCGGGACTCCTCTGCCCTGCGCACCTCAGCACTGTGATGACAAGTCAAGCTTTGCTTTTATGGGGCCTAAGGGGCCACTTCATGGACGCCCCCATCTTCAAAGGAGACTTAAAAATCCCTCCCGGTGGGTCCCTACCCTGCACCCCGCTTTCATCCCCTCTGTGGGTTGTACCCCTCTACTTATCTCTCGGACATCTGGGGATGCAGGTCTGTGTCAGGTGCAACAGAAGGCTGCCTCGACATCTGGGAAGTTCCTGCTGGCACTGTTGTTCAACAACTCCCTGTTGTTTCTTAGTCAGCTACATGAAAGAAATGCAAATATTAATGCATGATCAATGCAGCACACTGGCCAAAACCCAACAATTCTGCCACTCACCGTTCTCCTAACAATGCCCGGCTCCTGGGGCCGCACCCTTCGGCCGCGCTCCGAGGCTGATGCCGTTGTCACGGGGTAAGCCTGGGGTAAAAGGAGACGAGGTAATGTGGCATTGCTCAAACCTGAGCAAACCCTAGCTCCGCCTCCCTACTTCCCCAACTCACCGCGACTCCTCATCCAGTGCCCAAGGCTACCCTGGTGACACTTTTAAATAGAAAAGGCAGAGGCTTCATCGACGAGTCCCGTGATTCTTCCGCAGGGCTCGGGAGAGCGGCACGCCCGGTGCGTAGGCCGGTGGGTGACGGGGGCTCGGCATACTCCGAGTTGATTGCCTAAAGCACAGAAACAGGAATGGATACTTAGAGTTGCACTGGAAAGTGAGACTGGAGCATTAACAACAAGGTGAGCTACTCAATGCTCACCTTGCCCACCTCATCTTGACTGCTGATATCCAGCTTTACCTCCTAAAAAGAAAAAGACCAGAGCTGTAACAGAGTCACACTTTACACTCCCCCTGCAGAGACAAACGGTGACTGACCTGCTCGGGGGAACCTCCTCACTCGGGATGGGTGGATGGATTTTGCTCTGGATTTTATCCTTCTGCGTCTGAAAGAAAGCGAGGACAAAAGTCAAAGGGCTGCAGGATAACTTCACAGCTCCAAACATCTTCTGTCTATCTAGGAATATCATCTAGAGTCTGGCAACGCCCCACAAACTGCAAGTCCCTGGGACTTGTCCTCTGGCAGCAGGCTATGCGGCAGGGCAGGGCAGAGCGGCTCCGGCACAAATATGTGCGGACACCCGTGACACGGAACGTGACAAACAGGGGGACGATAAACACAACACAGCATGCTTGTGGTGAGGGTCTCGAGGGGAAAAGGCAAAAGGGACCCCAAAGACACGCTAGGTAACACGGTACGCCGGACAACACGACGTGGACCGGAACTGTTCTGCGCTGCCCGCCTGAAAGCTGCCATCAAAAGTAGAACCTCTCCCTTTAGCTGTCCTAAGAGGCCCCTTGGAGGAGATTGCTTTTCCCTCTGCTAATTTTTAAATCTGACCCAGGAACTCCCAACCCGCTGCTCTCCCATTGTCCCATCTCCAGGCCGTGGCCCTGACTTATCTTTTGGATGATCGGTGATGAGGATCCACGTTGCACCTGAAATGAGTCTGCCTCGGAGGGCCCCGTGATCGCCTGTTAGCCTCTCGGTCAGCTACAATAAAGAAAACCAAAACCAAAGTATGAGTACAGAGTTACGTGGGCCAAATCCCAGCGAGTCAGCTACTTGCCCTCTCCTGAGTGTGCCTGGCTTCTTCAGGCTCCAGCTTCATCCTGATTCCAAGGCTGTGGCCATTATTTTCAGTGGCACCTGGGTTAGAGAAAGGCAAAGTTAAATGGCATTCCTGTGAGTGCAGTGGGTGACCTTGTGTGCTGCAAGACGTGTGAATGCCTCCGCCATGCTTCTGAAAAGCCTTTGGGTGGGGGGGCCTCAAATAAACACCCTTCCTCACCCTGCTGCCTTCAAAATCACCCCCCCAACAATAACTCCTAACCGGATACCTGCTCACCCTCCCTCTCCTAGTCACAATCCTCAACTCACCTGAAGCCTCAATCTCAAACATCATCTTGGACACTGGGCAGATCCCTCTTGGGACATGATGAATCTGCTGAAAAAAGCGTTGTAGCTGACACAACCTGGAGTCTCTGGAAGCTGCGCTCCTCCTAAAAAAAATACAAAACAATATAAGAACAAAACCAGAAATTACAAATGCACTTTACCACCCCTAAACACAAAACCCAAAATTGTGAACTTAAATACGCCCTGTATTCTATGCTGTTTTCTTCACAGTATCTTCAAAGCCTCTGTTGCTTTAGATACCCAGAAACACCTGCTGAAAACAAGCTGTGATAAGCTGAAAGAGCTTCTTCATTGAAATGAGAGGAGAGCTCTTATCCCAGCACATCCCAGAGGGGGAATGAAGGCCCTGAGCAAAGGCTGGAGTTAATATACCCCTGATGGTGCCCGCCTCTCGTTCCCGTGGCACCCGGGAAAAGGGAGGGGGCGAATCCCACCGGGTATAAAAACCCTCAGAGCAGCTGCTGCTGTTTGGCTCCTCTGACTCGAGTTCAAGGGGAGTAAAGGGCTTGTTATAGAAGAAAACTCTTCTGAAAAATAACAGCACTTTCTTTTTTTGCAACTACTGCTTGGAGTTAATGGGCAGAAGACTGGTAAGAAATAAAAGTTTCTGTTTAGGCAGCATATCTAGATAAATTGGGTGATTTGCTGTTAACTTACATAATTATTCCTTAGTGGCTACTAAGTAGTACTTCATGTGTGACTATGCTGGGTGGAAAAGAATGCTTATGATAGGAATAGTCTAAGTCTCCTTGGGACCTCTAATTAGGTCTATCAACATTGTAAGTAAAAATAAGATAAATAAAAGCTTCCCAGGCAGTGTAAGGGTTAAGTGCATGCCAGGTGCCAGGCTCACGCTGCTCTGAGATACTTGGTCCTATGGCACAGAAAGAAGGGCCCTGAAATGCAGTTTTAAACCCTTAAAATGCTGAAAAAGGCAGAGCTTCCTTCCAGTGAACCCCTTAAACAGAGGCAATGGGGCAGTTACCTCTACTGAAACGAATACAATAGCAAATAAATAGTTTCTGCCCTTTAATTTATTCTCCTTAATACTGGGAAAAGAGGGATTTTCCTCACTTTATATCTCTCCAGTGATGAAAAAAAGAGGGATTTTTCCCTCAGTTCAAACTCTTATGGAGAGGTAGCTGGGCTTCTCCCTCAATTTAGGCCTCAGGACAACAAAAAGGGGGTGGCTGCCCTTAATTCAAATCCATAAGAAACATTTCCAAGATTTTCCCCTTCTACTTAAACTGGAAAATAATAGAAAATGAGGACTCCCTGTCAATTAACACCCCTAACAGCATAGAAAAGGCAGGGATTCTTTCAACTGAGACCACTAAAATTGCAGGGGAAGCAGAGTCCCTCCCAGTTTGAACACAAAAAATAAAGGAAAAGGAAGCTTTTTCCCTTTTTTCTAAACCCTTTTTCTCCTAATAACCCCTCTCTTTTCTGGGAGTGCTGTGGAGGGTCTGGGGGCTCTGGGGAGGGACTGGCACAGTAAAAGGGGAAAGTTGAAAGCCCTCTCCTGGAACCCCACGTGCTGCCTGGCCCGCTCAGATGCTGCCCCATGGCAAAACGGCTCTTCCCTTGGCGTTTTCTCAAAGTGTTGCTCCGTGCCCGGGTGGGTCCGGCTGCTCCCTAGTCCGTGCTGGATGCTCCGACCGTAGTTCCTGGAGGGACCCTTGGGATGCCCCTGTTAGCCCCTCTGGACTAGCGGCTCCCTGTGTGGGTGTGCCTGGGTAACCCTCTGAAAGCAGCTGGTCACACGGGGGGCTGCTAGACCTTGGAGTGGGGCTTGAGGTGAAGAAAGGTTCTGTGAGGAGTTCCTTCCCCTGCACAGCCCTTCGTCTGCCCCTTAAACCATGGACTGCCAGACTTTCCTTTCCAAGGAAATTAACCATCTTTCCTCTCTGTGTGCCCGTGGCCGAAACTGCGATTCGGCCTCCAAAACCGCAGGGAACGATTTCTCACGGACCGCGGCTGCCGACGCCGAGAACTCTTGCCGCCCTTGGAGTGCCGCGTGCCTCCTGCGAACGGACGTCGACGCGCAGCGGGGGTGAGTTTGGCTTTACGGGGAAGAGGGCCGGCGCAGGATTTCTCCGGGAGCAAAGCTGCCCCCGCCGAGAACTCGGGCAGCCCTGGCACTGCCGAGCACCTCCTGTGAACTGGCGTCGGGAGATGCGGGGGGTGAGTTTTTCTGTGCGGAAGTTCTCCCAGACCATAGCTGAGAGCATCTAACCCTAACCACAAACACTTAGCTGGGCCTAAAACTTACAACCTTCGGACTGGCAGCGTGGGACCCGACCCGCTGTGCCGCCGCTGGCCCCTTGCTCGAGCATTCCACTGCAGTCCTAAAACTCTGCCTTTTCAAAGGGTGTTTCATGTGACCCTGACCGTAATCTTCCAAATATGCTAAAGACTCATAAAATGGCTTTGAAAAAGCCCCAACAATACCCTAAGTAGTCCCAGAAAAGTCCCTTCCAAAATCTCCTAAATACCTTTAAAAGTCCTGGAATAAAAGCCTCACAAAGACATGCTCAGTCTCCGAGCTCTACCTCTTGCTGTCTAGCCCACAGATGTCGTCCCTACCTTACTGCAGTGGGTCTGTTGTCCTCTGAGGGTTCTGTCATTGTGCTGCTGTGTGAGGGTTGCTGTCTGGTCACGCTGTTAGGGTTGCTGCGTTGTGCTGCTGTTGGGGGAAAAGGCTGTTTTTAGGGGGGCTGCTTAGGCTGAGGTTAGGGCTGCGGTGAGGGGTGGTACAGCTGTACCCTGTACCCCTGATCTCCACTGGACTGTCCTGCCCTCAAGCCCTCTCCCTTTACCCCTCAACCGGTCCCTCTGCCCCCCAGCCCTCAGCTCCTGTGTGTCACCCTTGACCCCTCTCCTTTGCCCCTCAGCCCCCAGCTTCTCTGTGTCACCCTACAGCTGCCCCTGCCACCCTCAGCATCTCTGTGTGTCACCCGCTGTCCCCTCTCCCTGTTCCTCCCTCAGCTCCCAGCCTCTGTCACCCTCAAGCCCCCACAGTGCCCCTCAAGCTGCCCCTCAGCCTCCATGTGTTGTGCCATGAAAAACCCTAAAAAAACCTAAAAATTCCCTGAAAAACTCCAAATCTTCAAAATTTCCTAAAAACCCCATGAAAACCTAAAAACAGCCTCAGAATGCTGTTAGAATACACTGGAAATACCCTACTTTTAAAAAACCCCTAAAAATCCCCAAAGAACCTTTAAAAATCCGTAAATATACCCTAAATAGTCCAAAAAGAGCTCTAAAAGTACCCCAAAAATCCTTAAAATGCCCTGATAAGACCCTAAAAAAGCCTAAAAATTCCCTCAAAAACCCTAAAAATACCCAAGCCCTAAAAAGTCCTCCACATCCCCTCAATAGTCCTAAAAAAGCCCCAAGAACACACAAAGCCCCCCCCCAAACAATTCTTAAAAGTACTAAGAAAGCCCTTAAAATACCCTAACAAAATCTTTTAAAAGCCCTGAAAAAGCCCTAAAAGTATCCTAAATGTTCCCAGAAATTTCCTGGAAAACTCCTCCAAAAAAGCCCTAAAATATCCTTTGAAAGCCATGAGAAAAACCCTAAAAAAAACCCTAAAAAACTGCTCAGCCCCCAACTCCTACCTGTCACTCTCTAGACCACAAACATCATTGCTACCTTTTTATTAGGGTTGCTGCCTGCAGCTGCTGGGAGACTTCTGGGGCTGTCCCAGCATTGGGGTTATTGCCTTGTGCTGCTGTTGGGGAAAACTGGGGTCCTAGGGGTGCTCTTTAGGGTGACCTTGGGGTTGGGTTGAGGGCTGCTGCACCTGTACCCTAACCCTACCTGGTACCATGTGTCCTTTGTACCCCTAACCCTCGGTGTGAGCTCTCCGTCTGTCAAGCCTCCCCCTCCTTGCCCCTCAGCCCGCAATGTCTGCGTGCCACCCCGAGACCTCTGACATTGTCCCTTGGCCCCCTGGCCTCCACCGTGCACTCTCCACCTGGTTAGGGGTGGTGTGAGGGCTGCTTCACCTGTCACGCTCAAGCAGCCCCCACTTTGCCCCTCAAGGCATCTGCTCCCCCTCACCCTTTTCTTGTCACCCTCAAGTTCCCCACTCCCAGCATCTCTGTGCCACCCTGGAGCCCCCCAGTTGCTCCTAAAGCCCCCTTCTGCCTCTCAGCTCCCCCCATCCTCTGTGTCACCCTCCAGCCCCCTCCCCTCAGCCCGCAGCCCCTTGTGACACCCTGCAGCCCACAGACGTTGTCCCTGCCTGTCTCGCCTGGGTGTTGTCCTGATGCGAGAGCTGCGCCGTCCTCCGAGGGTTCGGGCTCCTGCGTGCTGCTGGAGGGGACTCACGGGTGGGCGGTGGGTGAAGTAACGGATGGAGCGGGAGGTGTGGTGGGACGGGTTAAGGGCGGAGTGAGGGATGGAGCAAGGGCGGGCTGGAAAATAGAGTAGGGTTAGGGGCGGAGAAGGGGACGCAGCAGCAGGGGGCTGAGGTGGGGAGGTGAGTGTTAGGAGGAAGCGTAACTCCGTAACTCTGAGACCGAGTCTGCGGCCAACGAAAACTCTGAGTGACCTGGGAGTGCCGAACGTCTTCGGCAAACTGATGTAAGGAAACTGGGGTGATGAGTTTTGTTTCCCTTGGAAAAGGGATGGCATTTGTGTCCATGGGCCGGCACCCTGCCCAGGACCTTTGATCTCGAGTGGGCTGCCGCCTCCTAAAATTCCAAACATCGCAGGTGAGACAGGGGGTTGGAAATTTTACTTGGACTAGAAACCAATTTTGGATTTAGCTGAAGTCTGCTGGTGAAACTTCTGTAGTCTGTTAATCGGTGTGCTTGCAAAAAGGCCTGCAGAGAGAACAAAGGAAGTTCGAGGCTACTGCTGGAAAAAGAGAATCTGGGTTACGACCGAGTGCACGGCCTCGTCCCTGTGTGAGTAAAAGTCTGAGGTTTTGCTGGCAGTGTCACTGAGTGCTGAGGGGTCCCCTGGTCGATAGGGCAACTTGGGAGGGTTTGCTTCAGGCTTTGCTCGTGAAAGGTGTGAGAAAAGCAAGCAGCTCTGAAGCGGATGAGCCCCCTCTTGCCTGTTGAAGTGTTGGATAAATCAAAGATAAACCTCAAGGTCCCTTCCCACCCAAACCATTCCGTGATTCTTTGCCCTGGAGGCGAGGGTGCACCTGTCACCGCATTTCTCTTCACAGAGAAAAGCAAGGCACAATTCTCCCCAAGAATATTTCTGGGATTCACGTTCTCTGAACCTCAGAGGAAGTAAAATCAATTCTTATCTCATTTACTGTGCCTGTGTTTGTGCCGAAGTAGAATGCAGCGTGGAGATTGTTTACCCAAAGTGATGGTGTTTTGTTTCCTTGGCCTGTCAGGGCCAAGTGTGTGTGCGTGTCGGGACTGTTGGGTGACAGTCATGAGTTGTGTGCAGGGTTGACTACTTGGCAGATTCGGTTTAGTTGTAATGTAATATAGTATAATAAAGCAATTAATTAGCCTTCTGATAAGGCAGAATGCAGATTGGAAATATTTGCACATATGATATTAAAGGACATGTGAACCACCTTTCTGTGAGACAAAGACACGAGACTCGGCCCATCCCTAACTTAGGACACAGCTAAAAAATAATAGATAAAATAATTTTTAACCTATTTTTGAAGAACTCTCTAAAACTAATGGCAGATGATATAGCTATTTTATCTGGTAAGCTTCCGTGCAAAATTTCCTGCTGATGCTGGCTCGGACGGATGGAGATTTGGGAGGAGGGGGAAGAACAAAGTGCCAGGGGGCTTTATTGGATGAGCCTTGAAAGGTTTCTGCAAGCTTCTATTGCAAGGTTGATGAACCTTGTGTTTGTTAACTGCAGTTTTGCTCAGTGTTTTAACCCTGCTTTATCTCCTGTGGTCCAGATGACACATTCACACATCTTTAGAAAATTCAGTGGGATGCTCTTCAAACAACATGTGACTTTGCACCAGTGAGGGCAGAAACTTGATGGTTTTACCTCAATCTATAGTTTTTCAATATTGCTATAGAAAGTGCTTTTCTGTGAAATGTCTACTTTGGTTAGATCATGCAAATTTAGTGCTGGCTGCTACTTCCATAAGATGAAGAGTAAGAATAACTCAGGAATGTTTCATCATTTGTCTCTGCACTGGTCAGAAATGGTAATTTGAGCTCAAATCTGTAGAAATTTAGCAAAAGAAGTTGGACACTCAGAGGATAAAAATAGAAAAAATGCATTGGAAGGATTCTTCCTGCTAGTGAGTGAGTTTCTACCTGTAGGAGCATCGGGGGGTAGCACGGTCGGGACGGACGGAGATGAGAAGTCATATTGCTATAAGCTGGGTGATATGGGGTAACCTTTAAATGAGGGCCGTCTTCTCCTAAGAAATGAAAGAAGTAACAGGTATCCATAGTTAATGAGCCTAGGATTTCTAGCTCTTGAAGGTCAGATTTATCAGCTTTAGAATTATCAATATAAGTTTGGTGTTTCCGGCTGGGAGTTGGAGATACGTGATGATCATCATATGGCCAACATTTATCAGGAGTAACATTATCAAGACCCTTTGGGAAAGGTACTCCAACTAGACAGGTTGAAAAAGGTTTGTCAGGGCTTGTGTCAGATAGACAGATGGTATCGGAGCCTGCAGACCTGGCTAAAGCAACCCAGACATTCGTCTTTGGTTGATTTACAGGTAAAGCTTCTGTTTGTGCTGCCTGTGCGACTGCTTGCGCTGTTTGAGCTGTAAGAGCCCTTTCAATTTTTTCTCCTAGAGTTTTTCCAAGTTCATTTGCCTGGATAATTGCCACTTGCTGTGGACTCCCAATTTTGTTACAGGCATCTATCATTTCAGGCACTGTGGGTTTTTCTTTTCCTAGGGCTTTGATAACTCTTTTACATTCTGCATTGCCATTATTTTCAATAATGTCCCGTATCATTATTGGGCAAGCTATATCATCGCCGTATTGTCTTTCTGCTCCTTGCGTTACCCGCCCCACAAATGTGGTAAATGGTTCAGACAAGTCTTGCCTAATCATATTATAGGCTTTTTCAAAACTTCTTGCAGGCTGAATTTGCAAAAAGACTCTGCGAGCCATCTTTTTAATGTCATCTAACGCTGTTTTGGGTAAATTCACTCGATTATCACTCTGATCATCAGGAGGGTCACCAGTCAGCTTAGACATGACAAGGGTACGAAGGTCTGCATCGGTATTTTGTCTATAAGTGGCTAGTACCCCTGTAAGCAGTCTTTTCCATTTGAGTTCCCATAGCATATATTGTGAGTCTGTGAGAATTATACTAGCAAGATTTTTACAGTCATTTGGTGTGAGTGTACGTCCTTCCAGGACTATCCTTTTCAGCAGTTGCTTAAAATATGGGGAGCAGATACCACATCCCTTATTGCTTTTCGCAATTCTTTTATCTAATGAGGTGGGATAGCCACCCGTGTTCTAGGACAAGCGGCTTGCTCGCTGAATGGCACAGGCATAGCTAGAGGATTTAGACTTTCTTCTTTGCAAATCTGGCCTCTGACTTCATCCTAGTCTGTTAGTTGAAAATTATCAAAAGATTTTTGTGAGTTTTCTAATTTGGGATTAATGCTGATGAATTTTCAGCGTTTAGTGTCTCTTTTTGGGTCAGAAATCTGTCCCAAACACTGGGGGGACTCTGGAGCTGTTTGGGAACAGTTCCTTTTCGAAATTCTTTTGTGTTGGATCAAAAGGTTGGCATTTGCAGGGTAAAGACCCTGGAAATAATTTGGCAGATCAGGAAGCTAAGGATGCAGCAGAAAATGGAGCTGAAAGAGTTAATATTAACTCCAAATGAGGAAAAATTGGAAATTCCAAAGTTTAGGGAAGCAAAAAAAAAGGCAAATTAAAACAAGATAGGTGGCGAAAAAGATAAATGGGGGAAATAGAAACATCTTGATGGAAGACATATAATAAAATGCTTACTAGGGAATAGCAGAGGACATGTATCAAAACGCCCAGTGGGATACTCAGGCTTTGTGTGATCATTTTTTTTTAAGGAACTATGGATGCATTGCGATTTTTGGAGTAGAAAAACAAGGAACTGAAAGATGTATAATTTGCCAAAGGATAAATAAAAGGGTGGTGAGAAAAACAACATGAGAAGGTCGTGAGTTAACTTGTCGACCATTTCAAAGTATCCAAGCAGAAGTTTGCTTTGGTAAACTCTGGATTTATTTGTAAAAACCGTTTAATCCAGGAAAAAAAAAAGGATATACCACATGCTGGGCAGGAGGGAGATTGTAAGAAAATAACATTTTTAAAGGCAATAAAAGAAAAACGGTGAAAGTATAAGGCTGGGAACGAAATATTACCTCATCCATTCCTGTTTGTTCCTCCACTCGTTCGCGGCTGCCCCAGCCCCTGTGCCGGCTCCGGCACAGTCCGTCTGTCCCGGTCCGTCTGTCCCGGTCCGTCTGTCCCGGTCCGTCTGTCCCGGTCCGTCTGTCCCGGTCCGTCTGTCCCGGTCCGCCTGTCCCGGTCCGTCTGTCCCGGTCCGTCTGTCCCGGTCCCGGCCGCCTAGCCCGCGGCCGCTCCGCTGGCCGTGCCGGCGGAAGGGGCGGGGGGTCCGTCCTGCCGTGTGCACCGTGCTTACCGCGCTGACCGCACCGAGGGGGGCTCCCGTCTGTCCCATCCCCGGCTGCCCTGACTCTGCTCGGCTCCCGCCGCTGCAGCCGGGGTCAGTCCCGGCTTTGTCTCTGCCGGATCAGCCGCCGTGAGCCACGTGGGGCCGATCCACGCTGCAGCTCGGTCTGCACCGGAACAGCCCCTGGGGCGGTCCCGGCTGCAGACCCCGCCTTTGGAGGACCGAGACCCTGAGCTGTGCCGATCCCCTCGGGCGATCCCGGCTGCAGACCCCGCCTTTGGAGGACTCAGACCCTGAGCTGTGCCGAGTTCCGCCGTCCCGCCCTGAGCTCCGTTCCCTTGGTAACCACAGCTCCGGCTGCTCAGGGGAACTCTCTAAAGGAATCACCTTATCGAAACACTAAAAGTTCAGGTAAAAGAAAGTCCTCTCCTGATTCATCCTAAAAATACGGGAGAAAAGCTATAGAAGATAAAAATCCAAAAAGAATGGGATAAAGGGATTAGTCTATTTCCATTAAAGGAGGCTCCCATAGGAGGGGGCGGACCAGGGTTTGTAAATGCTCCTTTGACTTCGTCTGAGGTCTGAAATTTTAAGAAATAAATAAAAGGGATATTTGGAGGATCCCATAGGCATAGCTGAACAATTAGACCAATTTTTAGGTCCAAACATTTATACTTCAGAAGAGATGTGGTCTGTAATGAAAATAATATTTTTCTCAGGAAGAAAGGCAATTAATCAGAGCAGCTGAAATAAAAGCTTAGGAAAAAAGATAATCTACGGGGACCCCCAGAGAAGACAAAATGGCAACTGTACCTCCTGAGTGGGGTAAAAATAACGAGGAGGGGAGTAAACACATGAATAATTATTGTAATTACATAATCAAAGGAATAAATGCGACAGCATATCAAAGGCGAAATGCAGGGGGAAAAAAAGGTTTTTAAGGGACAGCTTTTCGAGGGGAAAGAAGAAACTGCAACTAAATAGATAAACAAACTTAAGAGAAATAGGAAAATGGTCCTAAGTAAGCAGAAGATCTGAAAATCTTTAAAGAGATGGGCACAGAGGAGGAATAGGGAGGTCATAAGCTCTAATTTTCTGGGGGGAACAAATACCATCTGGAGCCTGTGATAACTTTAAAAGTGGGTCCCCAAGAAGAAGAATTGGAATTTGTATTAGACACAGGGGCAGAGAGAACCTGCCTGTTAAATATTCCAAAAAGTTATAGTGTGAGCAAACATATAGTGAAAGTAACAGGGGCAAAGAGAGAAAGTTTTATATTTCTGGTCATTAAAGATGTAGTAATTGAGGGAAGAAACTAAAATTTGGATGGGAGATGTCTTATTGGTCCCAGGGGCAGGTAGCAATTTATTGGGAAGAGTCTTACAAGTGCAATTAAGAATAGGAGTTATATCAGAAAATAGGAAAATGACAGCTAGAGTTTTAAAATTATTTAAAAGAGGATGAAGAAAAAAAAAACAACAAAGAAGTTTGAGGTGGGGAAGGAAATAGGGGAAGATTAAATATCAACCCCATAAGGGTTACAATTGAGAGAGAAGATTGTCCCGTACGTGTACATCAGTATCCTGTATCTTTAGAAGGACGGGAAGGTTTGAAGCCGGTAATAGAAGGACTAATAAAGGATGGGGCATTAGAACCTTGTATGTCTCCTCATAATATCCCTATTCCCCCAATAAAGTCTGATGGGAGTTATAGACTAGTACAAGATTTAAGGGAGGTTAATAAAAGAACTCAGACTCACTACCCAGTGGTAAAATATCTTAGACACTTAATAAATAGAAGTAGCTAGAAAACCAACCATGAGAAAATTGCAAGAATTTTATTCATTCTCCCTCCCTCTTCAAAGAGAGAGATCAGAAAATTACCTAGATTATTGAAATATTATAGATTGAGGGGTACACACAAGTAGCAAAATTTGTGTATGAAAAAAACGGACAGAAGGAGATGATATAAAACAGACCAAAGAAGATATTGTTAAATTAAAAGAGTTAAGCTAAAACTAGCCTAAGTACCAGCTTTAAGCTTACCTTTGTTAGAAAAGTCATTTATCATTTATACATAAATACAGAAAATGGAGTACCTCATAAAATTTTAATTCAAGGCTAAGGAAGAATAAAAAATATCTAGTAGCTCATATATCAAAGATGTTGGACTCAGTAAGCCACAGCTAGCCAGTAGGTATTTAACAGCTACTACAATCCTAGTAAAAGAAAGTTGTAAGCTTACTTTTGGAAGTAATTTAGTTAGATTCAGTTCATACTGTCTGAAGTGTGTTGAATCAAAAAAAACAGGTAAGAAGAGAAGAAAGAGAGAAGTTGAAGTAGGGAGGTGGTTAGCAAACTCTGAGATGTTAGAATGTGAAGTGATGACATCTTGGTGCTAGAAGAGAGCAGAAGTGTGAATGCGGGGTTTTTGCATGAAAGGCAGGGAAGTGTCTTAACACACGGTTGTTAGGAGGTTATTCAATGCGGAACTGAGGTCCAGAAAGGGTTTAGCAGAACGGGCTCTCCTTGAAGGGAAAAGAGGAGAAGTTGACTAGAGAAAGGAAAAGAATGTCAGGAGCACCTGGGGA
Organism: Molothrus aeneus; assembly: GCF_037042795.1. Lineage (NCBI taxonomy): Eukaryota > Metazoa > Chordata > Aves > Passeriformes > Icteridae > Molothrus > Molothrus aeneus. Next base: position 20,052,255 of record NC_089659.1, on the reverse strand, counting down.
CGCCAGGTTTGGGGTTGTCAAGGTTGGGAGGTGTCTGGCCGCTCCCTACGAGCGGCGGGGTCTCGGAGGCTGTGGCAGGGACCGATCCATGGAGGTGACCCGGCGGCAGTGCTGGCAGCAGGGGACACACGGGTTTGCCGGCCAGGAGCAGGCTGGCGCCGTGGCGGAACTGCCGGGGGGGCTCCCAGGCTGCCGGGGTCCCGAGTCAAGGATGGCAGTGTCAGCCCCGGTAAGTAGGCCGAGAGAGAGAAGGAAAGAGAAAGAGAGAGAAGAAGAGAGAGAGAGGGCAAAAGGGACCCAAGGCTGCCCCCAGGGTCCCCATGCCCATGGCTGCTCTCCCCTGCTCCGGCCCTGCAGCGAAGTGGCAGCACGGCATTGACAGCAAGGCCGTGAAAAGAGCGGGAGGGGGCTAGGACTAAAAGATAAAATCAAAGCAGAGATTGCTGACTCTCCAAACCTCACAAAGTGGTTTGTTTTTCTTAAGTAAGAAGGTTTTTGGTTTTTTCTTTTGTGTGTTTTGTTTGCTGTTAAAAAGAAGTTTGGTTTTTTTTTTTTCTGAAGAATGGGTTTGTAAGGCTAAAACAATTAAATGCTGCCCAAAAAGTAAAAAGCAATAGATGTGATACATCTCATGTTAAAATTGGTCTAGCTTTTCTTATTTAACTAACTGTAACTCACAAAAAGAAGAATTTGCCTCTGCAGCTATTAGCACAGCTGGATAGAAGAAGAAGAAGAGGCTGCTGTGGAAAAAGCTTTTAGCTAAACCCAGAAAGTTTGGAAGAAGAGTGAAGGGTAAAAGTTAATGCATTATTATCTTTCTTTTATTACTATGCTATTAAGAAGTCCTTTCCAGGTACTACTGAAGCAACAATCAGAATCACAGAAAGAGGGTGAATTCATGCCAGCAGAATCAAAGGACTTGTGAAGAAACCTGAGGAATGGACTATCACATTTAAACCAGGTGATACTGAACTGACTTTCCAATGGGGACTGAGTGGTAATAGTTTCAAAAAAGGCAAATGATCCAAGAAATGTACAAAGAACAACACAGAATTAAGAATTAAGACAACGCTTGTACCACTGATTTCAAACACTGCCTGGTTTTATTCTGGTCTTGCCTGAATAAAACATCTCCTTAGGGGAGGAATACTCCAGATAGAAGGATCAAGACTGTTTTTGTGTTCTGACCTTAGCCTGAGAATTGTACAGGGGAGAAGGGGAATTACCATTTCCATCAGTAAACTTTATTTGATTCATTCCAAGACTGGACATGCTAGCTGGGTTATAAGTAAATGCTTGAATTGTGAGAATAATTAGTATTGTAGTTCACAACATTTATGCTCTTATTGCAAAAAGTGTTAAAGTAATAACTTAGTTTTGTGGATGGGAATTACTAGTGCCTGGTGAATGAGAGATACCTGAAGAACGGTAAGAGTCCACAGTTAAAGGGTGTCCAAATCAATTTGCCTGGAAATTATTTAAGAGAAAGTGACAAGGAAATAGAGGCCATGACCAGATTGGCCTCTGTTTTTTGCCACCGAGAAGATCAAATACACCTGCTGTGGGTTGCAACCTCACAGGCCTGGGAGGTGGGAGTATAAGGCATACTGGACCTCTGTTATTCCTGTTTCTGGCACTCATTTGTTCTCTTTTCCCTTTCGGGATACCAGCAAGATCGTGTCACAAATGCTGCAGAAAGCATCACGTGGAAAGAAACCAAAGTTCCTCTTTAATTACACACACCTATGTCAACAGCCACTGTTATAACCCATCCAAATTAAGAACCTGTAGGCAAAATGGAGTAAATTATTGGATTACAAGAAACTTAGGAAAAAGTGGTAATAGATTTGGAATTGAATGTCCAAAAGGAGAGAGAGGGATTTGTTTTACATTTAATCCTGACGGTTCGAGATTTGGTAAAAAAACAAATAATAAACGAAAAGGTAAAACCAGCACAGCAACTTAACTCTGTATTGACCCCAAATTATCTATTGAGTCGTATTACAAGACTCCAAGCAGTTATAGAAATGATAGCAAATGGAGCTGCCCAGGCATTGGAGTTAATATCAAGTCAGCTAAGCCGAACAAAAACTGTAGGGTATCAGAATAGGTTGGCTTTACACTATTTATTGGCCAAAGAAGGGGGTGTTTGTGGAAAGTTTAATATATCAAATTGTTGAAAATTGATGACCACAGAAAAGTCATTCTAGAAAAAGCAAAAGAAATCAAAGAAGAAAAAAAATATATATGCATATAATAACCGAGGTACCGGTCCAAAAATTAGAAAACAATGTTAAAACCTAGCTGGTAGGGTAATGTATTAGAAGAAATTAAGATCTTCCATTTTATGTGTTGCAACTATTTTTATATTTCTTCCTTGTGTAATCCCCTGTTTTATTTTGCCCGCATAGTCCAGAAGATGCAAGTAGATAAGAAATATTGCTCAAGCCAAAGGATTTACAAAGAATAAGAGTGGGGATTGTGACAAATGCAGGTATTTTATGATTGGCTTTTTTGAAATATTAAAATGAATATTATATGTGTTGTGTTAGAAAGGAATGCTGTATTAATTCTCTTAAGTAGTGTGTTAAATATAGTTTTAGGTTATAAAAACTGTTAAAATAGAAACGATGCTATGTAAGATACTTTTTTTTAAAGAAAGGACTTGCAGCGAGATAGCGGCCACAGGACACCTGGATCTTTCAGAGAAAAAGAATTTATATATATTGCCCTCTTATCAGAAGAAACAAACTTCTTCCTGCCTCCAAGGCGCTGTTAGGATTAGAAGGAAGAAGTGGATGATGAGCAGACAGAATCCTGTGTTTGAATGGAATTTATGCACCATGTACGAAGTGTATGACTATGCAACAGGCTGTTGCTTTTAAGGGTTAATCCTTTGTTAACGGGGGTCCTTTTTCAGGCCCGTGCTGCCCAGAAAAAGGTACCCGGACGTCCGTAACTCTTTGTTTTTGTTGTCTCATATTGTCCTAATTCAAATTGTCCAAATTATTATTACTCTAATTGTATGACTATTTTTATAACCATTTTATTACTATTAAACTTTCAAAAATTTGAAAAGCAAGTGATTGATGTTTTTCACACCAGTCTGTTAGGTGAAAATTATCAAAAGATTTTTGTGAGTTTTCTAATTTTGGCATTAATGCTGGCAAATTTTCAGGGTTTACTGTCTAATTTTGGGTCGAGAAATCTGTCCCAAACACTGAGGGGACTCTGGAGCTATTTGGGAACAGTTCTTTTTTGAAATTCTTTTGTGCTGGGATCAAAGGGCTGGCATTTGCAGGGGCAAAATAATTCTCTGTCTGTCCTGTATTTATTAAAGCAGCTGTCATATTCCAACCTCCTCCTCCTCGTCGCACGGTTTGTGTGCATGGATGTGGCTGTGCAGACGAATCGTGACACAAAGTAGTCCCACTGGGTGCTAGGAGTGTGGAAGGCGAAAACGCAGAGGCACACCAGGTATCGGTTGCTCAGGGTTACGTGCTGGAGAGGGATCTCTCGGTGCCCGGCAGAGGGAGAGACGCGGAAGGATACACGCAAGGCGCTGCAGTTTTCGCCTGCTGTGGTGCCGTGTATAGACGCAGTGGCGGCAGAAGTGGCGTGACAGGGCACAGGGATGCCGGCTGTGGCTGGACAGCGGCACGCAGCGGCTCGGAACCGGGAGCGGGCTGTACCAAAGCTGCGGCGAACGCAGTGTGGGGTGGCGGCGGGGCCGTGGAGATACAACTGCACATGCGTGTGGCTGATCCCAGAGGCAGTGCTGTGGTTCCATGAGTCGGCGCGGAGTGATATCGCTGGTGCAGGGCTTGTAGCAACTGCGCATGCATGGGTTCCGTCACTAGGGCGGCGTGGGCAGTCATCATGGCGGCGGGCAGGCCGGGGGGTGCAGGAGGCGGCGGAGCTGGGGGAACGGGAACAGGGCCGCGGCTGCGGCCGTGGAAGGGAACGCCAGGATGTCCGTGGTTACAGGGAGGCGGCGGAGCCACGCCATCCAGCAGCTCTGAAGCGGGAGGGTGCGGTGGGGAAGGCGCGGCTCGGCCCGTCATGCAGCAGCGGCGGCAGGAGAGGGGAAGCGACCACGGGCGGCGCTGACGGGAGGCTGGGCTGGAGCGCCGCAGCGCCTGCACGGGGTGCCTTGGGTGGCTGGGGCGCCCCGTAAGACAGTCATTAAAACACCCTAAAAATTATTTTAAAAGCCCTGAAAAAGCCCTAAAGGTATCCTAAACATTTCCAGAGAATTCCTAAAAAACTCCTGTAAAAAAACCCCTAAAATATCCCTAAAAATCCCTGAAAAATCACCTGAAAGACCCTAAAAAACAGTTTAACCCCTACCTGTAACACTGTGGCCTCCAAACATCATCTCTACCTATTAATCGGGGTAACTGCAAGACCCTCAAACACCACCACAATCACCAGCTTGAGTTGGTCTGGACAGAACCAAATAAAATAAAATAAAAAGCTTTATAAATAGAGAAATTAAAAATAAAAATTAAAAAAAAAAATAAATGCTTTAAAAATGGGAAAATTAAAAAAAAAGAAAATAAAAAAAATAAAAAGCTTTAAAACCAGAAAAATTAAAACTAAAAATTAAAAAAAAATTTAAAAAATAAAAGAAATGCTTTAAAAATAGAAAAATTAAAACTAAAAAATTAAATAAAAAATAAAATTAAAAAAATAAATGCTTTAAAAATAAATCAAAACTAGAAATAAAAAATAAAATTAAAAAATAAAATTAAAAAATAAAATTAAATAAAATAAATGTTTAAAAATAAAAAATTAAAACTAAAAATTAAATAAAAAATAAAAAAAGCTTTAAAAATAGAAAGATCAAAAATAAAAATTAAATAAAAAATAATAAAAAAATGCTTTAAAAATAAAAAAATCAAAACTAAAAATTAAATAAAAAAGAAAATTAAAAAAATAAAATAAATTCTTTAAAAATGGAAAAAGCAAAAAATAAAAATTAAATAAAAAATAAAAATAAAATAAATAGTTCAAAAATAAAAAATTAAAACTAAAAATGAAATAAAAAATAAAATTAAAAAATAACATAAATGTTTAAAAATAAAATAAATTAAAACTGAAAATTACAAAAAATTAAAAAAGCTTTCAAAGTAGAATGATCAAAAATAAAAATTAAATTAAAAAAACATTAAAAAATGCTTTAAAAATAAAAAAATCAAAACAAAAAATAAATAAAAAATAAAAGTAAAAAAATAAAATAAATGCTTTAAAAATGGAAAAAGCAAAAAATAAAAATGAAATAAAATATAATATTTGAAAAAAAAATAAATAGTTCAAAAATAAAAAATTAAAACTAAAAATGAAATAAAAAATTAAATAAAAAAATTTTAAAAAGCTTTAAAAATAGAAAGATCAAAAATAGAAATTAAATAAAAAATTAAAAAAGCTTTAAAAATAAAAAAAACCTAAAAATTAAATAAATAATAAAATTTTTTTTAAAAGCATTAAAAATAAAAAAAGAAAAAAATAAAAATGAAACAAAAAATAAAATTAAAAAACTAAAATAAATTATTTAAAAATAAAAAAATTAAAACAAAAAATTAAATAAAAAATAAAATTTAAAAATTAAAAAAGCCTTAAAAATAGAAAAAGCAAAAAATAAAAATGAAATAAAAAATAAAATTAAAAAAATAAAATAAATGCTTTAAAAATAAAAAAATTAAAACAAAAATTAAATAAAAATAAAATTAAAAACTAAAATAAATGCTTTAAAAATAAAAAAATTAAAACAAAAAATTAAATAAAAAGTAAAAAATAAAATAAATGCTTTAAAAATAAAAAAATCAAAACTAAAAATTAAATAAAAAGTAAAAAATAAAATAAATACTTTAAAAATAAAAAAATCAAAACTAAAAATTAAATAAAAACTAAAATTTAAAATATAAAATAAATAGTTTATAAATAAAAAATGAAAACTAAAAAATAAAATATAAATTTAAAAAAATAAATGCTTTAAAAAAATAAAACAAAAAAATTAAATTTAAAAAAAATTTAAAATAAAATAAAAAGCTTTAAAAATAGATAAATCAAAAATAAAATTATATAAAAAATAATTTTAAAAAGCTTTAAAAATCAAAAACCCAAAAGTAAAAATTAAGGAAAAAATAAAAATAAAAAATTTAAAATATGCTTTAGAAATATAAAAATTAAAACTAAAAATTAAATAAAAAGGAAAATTTAAAAATAAAATAAATGCTTTAAAATATAAAAATTAAAACTAAAAAAAAGATAAAAAAAGCTTTAAAAATCGGAAAATTAAAAAAATATGAAATAAAAATTAAATTTAAAAATTAGAATTATTTAAAAATAATTAAAAAACAAAATAAAATCCGTAAAGTGCTGTAAAGTACTGTAAAAGTTCCATAAAAGGTAGTGTCGTAAAGCGCGACTGTCGAAAACCGCACCTTTTACGACAGTCGCGCTTTACGGCACCTTTTACGACAGTTTTACGACAGTCGCGCTCTACGGCACCTTTTACGACAGTCGCGCTCTACGGCACCTTTTACGACAATCGCGCTTTACGGCACCTTTTACGACAATTTTACGACAGTCGCGCTTTACGGCACCTTTTACGACAGTCGCGCTTTACTGTACCTTTTACGACAGTTTTGCGACAGTCGCGCTTTACGGCATCTTTTTACGACAGTCGCGCTTTACGGCACCTTTTACGACAGTCGCGCTTTACGGCACGTTTTACGACAGTCGCGCTTTACGGCACCTTTTACGACAGTCGCGCTTTACGGCACCTTTTACGACAGCCGCGCTTTACGGCACCTTTTACGACACTTTTGCGACAGTCGCGCTTTACGGCAGTTTTACGACGTTTTATGGAAATTTTATGGCACTTTACAGCACTTTAGAGTTTTTATTTTGTTTTTCATGTATTTTTGATTAATTTTATTTTATTAATTTTGGGGTTTTTTAAATTTTTCTATTTTTAAAGCTTTTTATTTTTTATTTTTAATTTTTTTATTTGTTTTTATTTTTAATTTTCCTATTTTTAAAGCTTTTTATTTTATTTTTAAAATATTTTTAAATTTAATTTTTAAATTTAATTTTTCTTTTTTTAAAGCATTTATTTTTTTAATTTTGTTTTTTATTTAATTTTTATTTTTCTATTTTTAAGGCTTTGTATTTTTTTAATTTTATTTTTTATTTATTTTTATTTTTAAACCTTTTTATTTTTTAAAATTTTTTTTTTTTTAGTTTTAAAGCATTTATATTATTTTTTAAATATTTATATTTATTTTTAATTTTTCTATTATTAAAGGTTTTTATTTTTTAAATTTTATTTTTAATTTTTTTAATTTTTCTCTTTTTAAACTATTTTTTAAAATTTTTTTTATTTTTATTTTTAATTTTTCTATTTTTGAAGCTTTCTATTTTTTAAATTTTTATTTAATTTTTATATTTCATTTTTTTATTTTTAAAGCATTTATTATATTTTATAATTTTGTTTTTTATTGATTGTTTATTTTTCTAATTTAAAAGCATTTATTTGATTTGTTAATTTTTTTATTTAATTTTTAATTTTTCTATTTTTAAAGCCTTTTTAAAATTTTTTAAATTCGTTTTTATTTTTAATTTTTCTATTTTTAAAGCTTTCTATTTTTTAAATTTTTATTTAATTTTTATATTTCATTTTTTTATTTTTAAAGCATTTATTATATTTTTTAATTTTGTTTTTTATTGATTGTTTATTTTTCTATTTTAAAACCATTTATTTGATTTGTTAATTTTTTTATTTAATTTTTAATTTTTCTATTTTTAAAGCCTTTTTAAAATTTTTTAAATTCGTTTTTATTTTTAATTTTTCTATTTTAAAAGCTTTTTATTTTATTAATTTTTTTTTTAATTTTTATATTTAATTTTATTTTTTAAAAGCATTTATTATATTTTTTAATCTTGTTTTTTATTGAATGTTTATTTTTAATTTTTCTATTTTTAAAGCTTTTTATTTTTTAATTTTATTTTTAATTTTTTTATTTTTAAGTTTTCTATTTTTAAAGCATTTATTTTTTTAATTTTGTTTTTTATTTATATTCTATTTTTAATTTTTGTATTACTAAAGCTTTTTTTTCTAATTTTTATATTTATTTTTTCTATTTTTAAATCATTTATTTTTTAATTTTGTTTTTTAAATTTTTTATTTTCAAAGCTTTTGAATTTTTAAATTTTATTTTTTATTTATTTTTATTCTTAATTTTTTTATTTTTAAAGCATTTATTTTTTTTAATTTTATTATTTATTTAATTTTTATTTTTAATTTTTCTATTTTCAAAGCTTTTTTATTGTTTAATTTTATTTTTTATTTAATTTTTATTTTTAATTTTATATTTTGAAACCTTTTTTTTAATTTTTAATTTAATTTTTTATTTCTATTTTTAATTTTTCTATTTTTAAACCTTTTAATTTTATTAATGTTTAATTTAATTTTTATATTTAATTTTTCTATTTTTAAAGCATTTATTATATTTTTTTAATTTTGTTTTGTATTAAATTTTTATTTTTAATTTTTCTATTTTTAAAGCATTTATTTTATTTATTTAATTTTATTTTTATTTAATTGTTATTTTTAATTTTTCTATTTTTGAAGCATTTTTTAAATTTTATTTTTTATTTAATTTTTATTTTTAATTTTTCTCTTTTTAAAGCATTTTATTTTTTTAATTTTCTTTTTATTTTTTATTTCTAATTTTTCTATTTTTAAAGCATTTATTTTTTTAATTTTGTTTTTTATTTAATTTTTTTTTAATTTTTCTATTTTTAAAGCTTTTTATTTTATATTATTTGGTGCTGCCCAGACCAATTTAAGCTGGTGATTGTGGTGGTGTTTGAGGGTCTTGCATTACGGCACTACATTTTATGGAACTTGTACAGCACTTTACAGCACTTTACAGTTTAATTAAAAATAAATAATAAAAAAAAACAATTTTTTTTTTTTTTTAATTTTTCTATTTTTAAAGCATTTTATTACATTTTATTTGGTGCTGCCCAACCCTGCTGTAGTGCATTTTTATACTTTGTAATACTTTGAAGTAATTTTTCCCAAATGGTTTATCCCAAACTGTACCCCCCTCCCTTTACCTGTGTTATCCCTCTCCCGGGATGAGATCATCCCCAAACCCCCACCCTGGCTCTCTGTCAATCACTCAGCCTCCCATTCCCTCCATCCAGAAGTTTCAGTCCAAGTTGTCGAGTGATCAGCCAGAGGCTAGGGGTCAGCCCCCCAAGCCTTGCCCCATACGCTGTCCTATATGTCTATCCCCCAGCATCCATCCCTTAGGGTCACTTAATGGTTGGTAGGCTGTTATCTACTTTCGGTTTCCACCTCCCTTTAAATGTAACCTTGGCACAACTCCCGGGGCTCTGGGCAGGAGCCCCCTGAGGTGCAGGAGCTCCTTTGTGGATCCTAATAAAACCTTGGATTAACCCCTGCTAAGAGTCGGCCCTTTATCTTCTACCGCTGTCTCTGGTGTCATTTGTGCTGCAAAGGCGACCAGGCCAGGTGCCCTCAGTACCCTCGGGGCACAGAGAGTGTCTGCCCCCAGCCCAGGTGCCGTCAGTACCCTCGGGGCACACACAGAGAGTGTCTCCCGGCCAGCCCAGGTGCCCTCAGTACCCTCGGGGCACAGAGAGTGTCTGCCCCCAGCCCAGGTGCCCTCAATACCCTCAGGGCACAGAGAGTGTCTCCCCCCAGCCCAGGTGCCCTCAGTACCCTCGGGGCACACACAGAGAGTGTCTCCCCCCAGCCCAGGTGCCCTCAGCACCCTCGGGGCACAGAGAGTGTCTCCCCGCTGTTGGGCGTGTCGGGGCTGCCCCCTGGTGTCTGCCAACTCGGGACCGGCTGAGGGTTACTGAGAGGCTCGCACAAACCCGCTCGGCCGCTGATTGTGGTGGTGTTTGAGGGTCCTCCAGGACAAGGGAGGAGATGAGAATCTTGACTCCCACTTTCAGAAGGCTGAAATATTATTTTATGATCTCTATTATATTAAAAGAAAATGAGATAACTACACTAAAAGAGCAAGGAGACATCAGAAAGCTGGAAAGGAATGAATAATAAAAACCTGGGACTGCTCACAGCCCCGACACCGCTGGACCATGATTGGTCATCAAGTAGAAACAATGCACAGGAGACCAATCCAAGATGCCCCTGTTACTAAACCATCTCCAGCCCACACTCCACAGCCAGCAGATTGTTATTGGTTCCATTTCTGTTCTGAGGCTTCTCAGGAGAAAAAACCCAGCGAAAGGATTTTCATCAAACACGTCAGTGCCAGGTGATGGCACAGGCAGCATCAGCTGGCAGAGGTCACTGTGTCATCCCTGCCAGCCCAGGTGTCACAGCAAGGAGGAGAGAGTTCACCCTGTGCTCACCCTGCAATACAGAGCAATACAACACAACACACACATTAACACAAGATTATAACCTTTTTCTATTTTCATTACATGTGGATTTATTGTTACAGGACACCCAAAACAACAAAAGCACACAAAAAACAGCACTCATCTACCATTAACACCCCCTTCAAATGACACACAAACTCACCATCCCTCTGATCACAACTGCTAAATTACACCCCAGCAATCATTGGTCCTCGGGAACGTGGTTCCCTGGAGCCTCCAAAAATTCCTCCTGCCTGAAGAAATACCCGGTCCCTGGAGGGTCTGTGCCCAAACTTTGGCGATGAACGTCGCCTCGCAGACCGACCGGGACCCGGGAAAAAAAACCCAGCCGGGGGGAAAAAAAAAAGAAAAAAAAACAGCCGGGGGGGTGGGGGGGCTAAACCCAGCTGGGGATTTTTTACTCTAAATTTACAAATGAGTTGAAAAACCTGAAAAGCAAGTCACACACACAAGGTTAAATCCAGTCAGCATGCGCTCACACACGCAGAGATGAGCAGACGCCGACAGACAGACACGTGCTCTCACACATGCTCACGCACTCCTCCCATTTAAACGTTCCCTGTGGCTCCCACTCGAGACGCTGAAGAACGTACTTCCACGCTTCTTCTGGCTGCCGCTCCTTGACGTCAAATGGTAGATTCTGGGGAAATCAGTAGCCTCAGGGACCTGTGAGACGACAGGAAGCGGTCAACGAGTGGCTGACAGCTAGGACTTGTCCCCGCTCTGGACCAATAAATTTTCTACCCAAAATCCCATAAAAGACAGATGAACAGTAAAGTTTTTATAACTCTGCTACCTAACTGTGACTACATGCCAGGGCAGGGCAGCTCCGACCATAAGTGGTACAACATGAGTACACACAATAAAAGCAGACGCATACAGTGCAAGTGTGCATGGAGTGTAAGTCCATACAATATAAGCCAGCATAGGTACACACAATGTAAGTACATACAGTGTAAGCCAACATAGGTAAACGCAATGTAAGTACATACAGTATAAACCAGCATAGGTACAAACAATGTAAGTACATACAGTATAAGCCAGGACTTGAGATAGCTCTCTGGAAGATTAATTCTTGAGCCCTGTACCCTTTGAGAAGATGGAACCTATAGAACTCCTGCAGTCACGTGAGGAGGGTGTAAGACGCTCCCTCGGGAAGTCCAAGAGAATGGCGTGGAAAAAAAAGGCACTACCAAAGCTGGTAGTGAGAAGGAAGATGGATGAGAACATCTTGTCCCTTTGAGACATTCCTGTCTCAAAGAGTAAAAATGTAAAGATGCCGGAATAAGGGATATCCGGAAAGGAACGTGACTAGAATATGGCCTACGTGGCACGGAACAGTGCCGATAAAGCGTTGAGACGTAACAAAGGCCTGTGACACGTAAGACGATGGACACGGACGACATAACACGGACACGGACGACATAACAAAGACACGGATGACATGACACAGAGACAAGTGACAACTGCCTGGCACTGTCCCTGTAGGGACCCGAGATTCCTAACGCAAGATGAGCCAGAGGCTGATGATGCCAAAGGAAAGGAAGCCCTATGACGAGAGCAGGTGATGATGAAATGTAACTCGTCAAAAGAAGTTAGTGCTGAAGCAGTTAAGAGGATGATTGAGAGGGGCGGCGAGCCTAGAGAAGGAAGCCGGCTGCCGGGTGACCGTGGCCATAGCTCCGGACGTGAAGGCGAGCTCCTCGGGGGAAAGATCCGTGACGACATCGAGTCGAGGGAGGCGGACGACGCAAAGTTCCCGAGAATGTGGAGATGGGTCGGAACTGCCCTGCCCGGCAAAGGCTCTGGCGAGGCTGAGGGGAAACCCTCTCCCTTTACTTCCAGAGAGCCCGCCCCCCTACAGACCTGTCCCCTAAGCTGACATCTGATTGCCTCCTGTGATAGTAAAGGCTATTCCCCTTCTCCGAGCCACTGGCCCCAACACTTAGCTTTTGGAAGATGAGAGGACAAAATCCCTCCTCGGTCAGACGTGGACGTTGAGATGCTCTCCGTGTGTGCTTCGGTGCTGCCGTTTACAAGCTTGGGCTACGAGCCTCCTCAGGGTACCTAAGACAAAACAGAAAACCTGACTATTGCCCTCAAAAACAGTAATCCCCGGGACTCCTCTGCACCACTGCCCCGGCTCACCTCAAATCTTTATTTGGCTCCAGAGGGTGCCCGGAAGATACCGGCAAAGAGAAAAGGGACACGCTCAGCATGCTGCTGTGTAACGCTCACCTATGGGTCAGCCTGCCTAAACGCCGACTCACCTGCCCTCCTCTGTTCCTTGGCGTGCCTAGGGCAGCAACAGCACCTGCAATGAAACAAAGCAGAAAAGCATGCTGAGATACTGTGAAAACACAACCTCCCAAATCTGACAAGGATGCCACACCGATACCTTAAGCTGCACACACCTGGCATAGGCGTGCTCAGCCAGGAGAGATGGCAAGTGGACCACCTAAAATAAAAAACCAAGAGGAGATGCTTAGAGCTGCACCAAAACTGAGACCTCAGCAATAACAACTGCTTCTGTACGCTATTCAATGCTCACCTCGCCCACTCGGCCTTGACTGCTGCTCTCGGCCTTGACCTCCTAAAAAGAGAGACAACGAACAATGCTGTAACGGCCACCATTTATGCTTCCTCTGCAGAAACAAACATGGACTCACATGCTCGGGGCAATCCCCACACCCGGGATGGGGGGCTCTGCCCTGGATTTTATCCTTATGCATCTGAAAGAAAGTCAGGACAAAAGTCAAACTGTTGCAGGGTAACTTAATAGCTCCAGATATCTTGTGTCCAACTACAGCCCACATTACAGAATTCAAGTCCCCGGGACTTCTCCTATTGCACCAGGCTATGCGGCAGGGCAGAGCAGCTCCGGCACAAATGTGTGCGCAGACACCCGTGACACGGGACAGACGGGATGTGACAGACAACGGGGACACAACACAGACAGAAATCTCCTGGCAAGGAAAATGGCTGCGAGGACTGAGAGAATGCAACAGGAGATGACCGAGGGGAGACCGATGGTGAGCTGATGAAGCTCAGAGAAACCTGGAGGAAGAAGATGCTAACCGAATGATTTATTCCAAAAACTGCAAAGATGGATGCCCGAGAATCCTACGGCCAGAAGCCTCTACCTGCCCTCACCTTCTCACAAGTCCTAGTCCGCCATAATGGATCCTGGCGGGGCACAGCTGTCCATACAGCTCAGAACAAGACCTGAAAAGACATCCGACCGGATGCTTCTAAAGAGACAAGAGAGTCTGATGCCTGTCTGAGCTCCTGAGGCGAAAGTTCCATGGCCTGGCTGCCAGGCCGAGGAATGCAGAGATCACAGATGCTAACAATGATGCCAGGGTTTCTGACAGGCCCCTCCAAGGGCTCAGGCAAAAGACATGACATATCCAACCACACATAATACACAAAAGACAAGTGACACGATACACACCAGGACTGCTCTGCCCTGCGCACCTCAGCACTGTGATCCAAAGCCAGGCTTTGCTTTTATGGGGCCTAAGGGGCCGCTTCATGGACACCCCCCCATCTCCAAAGGGGACTCAAAAACCCCTCCCAGTAATTCCCAAACCAGCACCCTGCTTGCATCCCCTCTCTGGGTCATGGCCCTCTACTTATCTCTCGCACTCCTGGGGATGCCGGTCTCGGCTGCAAAGAAAGGCCACCTCGTCAGCCGGGAAGGTCCTGCTGGCACCAGGCTGATGTCTCTCAGACAGCTGTATTAAAGAAAATCAAACATCAGTGCCCGATCTTGGCAGCCCATCGGCCAAAACCCCACAAGTCTGCTACTCACCGTGCTCCTAAGAACGCTCAGCTGCTCGGGTCGCACGCTTCGGGCACACTCGGAGACCGAGGCCGTCGTCACAGGGGGTGCCTGGGCTAAGAGGAGATGAGGTGATTTGGCATGGCTGAAACCTGAGGGGACCCTCGCTCCTCCTCCCTACTTCCCCGACTCACTGCAACTCCTTGGCAGGTGCCCAAGGCCACCTGGATGGCACCTTTAAATAGAAGAGTTCAGGGTTTCATCACCAGGTCCTGTAACGCATCCACAGGGCTCGCACGTGCAGGGAACCCGGTGCATCGGCCGGCTGGTGACGGGGGCTCGGCAGGCTCCGAGTGGATTGCCTAAACCACAAAAAAAGAGAATGGAAGCTTAGAGCAGCACCAGAAACTGAGACCTGAGCAATAACAGCTACTTCTCACCACTGCTCACCTTGACTGCTGGTATCCAGATTTACTTCCTAAAAAGACAGACAAAGAACAGAGCTGTAACAGAGTCACCACGTACACTTCTGCTGCAGAGACAAATGGTGCCTCACCTGCTCGGGGGAAACCACTCACCCGGGATGGGGGCCTCTGGAACACATTTAATCCATCTGAATCTGAAAAAAATGTCAGGACAAGAGTCAAGCTGTTGCAGGATAACTTAAGAGCTCCAGATATCTTGTGTCCATCTACAAATCCCACCTAGAGTCCAACTACACCCCACATTACAAACTTCAAGTCCCCGGGGCTTCTCCTGTTGCACCAGGCTATGCGGCAGGGCAGAGCAGCTCCGGCACAAATGTGTGGGCAGACACCCGTGACACAGGACAGACGGGACGTGACAGACAACGGGGACACAACACAGACAGAAATCTCCTGGCAAGGAAAATGGCTGCGAGGACTGAGAGAATGCAAAAGGAGATGACCGAGGGGAGACCGATGGTGAGCTGATGAAGCTCAGAGAAACCTGGAGGAAGAAGATGCTAACCGAATGATTTATTCCAAAAACTGCAAAGATGGATGCCCGAGAATCCTACGGCCAGAAGCCTCTACCTGCCCTCACCTTCTCACAAGTCCTAGTCCGCCATAATGGATCCTGGCGGGGCACAGCTGTCCATACAGCTCAGAACAAGACCTGAAAAGACATCCGACCGGATGCTTCTAAAGAGACAAGAGAGTCTGATGCCTGTCTGAGCTCCTGAGGCGAAAGTTCCATGGCCTGGGTGCCAGGCCGAGGAATGCAGAGAGCACAGATGCTAACAATGATGCCAGGGTTTCTGACAGGCCCCTCCAAGGGCTGAGGCAAAAGACATGACATATCCAAACACACATAATACACAAAAGACAAGTGACACGATACACACCAGGACTGCTCTGCCCTGCGCACCTCAGCACTGTGATCCAAATCCAGGCTTTGCTTTTATGGGGCCTAAGGGGCCGCTTCATGGACACCCCCCCATCTCCAAAGGGGACTCAAAAACCCCTCCCAGTAATTCCCAAACCAGCACCCTGCTTGCATCCCCTCTCTGGGTCGTGGCCCTCTACTTATCTCTCGCACTCCTGGGGATGCCGGTCTCGGCTGCAAAGAAAGGCCACCTCGTCAGCCGGGAAGGTCCTGCTGGCACCAGGCTGATGTCTCTCAGACAGCTGTATTAAAGAAAATCAAACATCAGTGCCCGATCTTGGCAGCCCCGCGGCCAAAACCCCACAAGTCTGCTACTCACCGTGCTCCTAAGAACGCTCAGCTGCTCGGGTCGCACGCTTCGGGCACACTCGGAGACCGAGGCCGTCGTCACAGGGGGTGCCTGGGCTAAGAGGAGATGAGGTGATTTGGCATGGCTGAAACCTGAGGGGACCCTCGCTCCTCCTCCCTACTTCCCCGACTCACTGCAACTCCTTGGCAGGTGCCCAAGGCCACCTGGATGGCACCTTTAAATAGAAGAGTTCAGGGTTTCATCACCAGGTCCTGTAACGCATCCACAGGGCTCGCACGTGCAGGGAACCCGGTGCATCGGCCGGCTGGTGACGGGGGCTCGGCAGGCTCCGAGTGGATTGCCTAAAGCACAAAAAAGAGAATGGAAGCTTAGAGCAGCACCAGAAACTGAGACCTGAGCAATAACAGCTACTTCTCACCACTGCTCACCTTGACTGCTGGTATCCAGATTTACTTCCTAAAAAGACAGACAAAGAACAGAGCTGTAACAGAGTCACCACGTACACTTCTGCTGCAGAGACAAATGGTGCCTCACCTGCTCGGGGGAAACCACTCACCCGGGATGGGGGCCTCTGGAACACATTTAATCCATCTGAATCTGAAAAAAATGTCAGGACAAGAGTCAAGCTGTTGCAGGATAACTTAAGAGCTCCAGATATCTTGTGTCCATCTACAAATCCCACCTAGAGTCCAACTACACCCCACATTACAAACTTCAAGTCCCCGGGGCTTCTCCTGTTGCACCAGGCTATGCGGCAGGGCAGAGCAGCTCCGGCACAAATGTGTGGGCAGACACCCGTGACACAGGACAGACGGGACGTGACAGACAACGGGGACACAACACAGACAGAAATCTCCTGGCAAGGAAAATGGCTGCGAGGACTGAGAGAATGCAACAGGAGATGACCGAGGGGAGACCGATGGTGAGCTGATGAAGCTCAGAGAAACCTGGAGGAAGAAGATGCTAACCGAATGATTTATTCCAAAAACTGCAAAGATGGATGCCCGAGAATCCTACGGCCAGAAGCCTCTACCTGCCCTCACCTTCTCACAAGTCCTAGTCCGCCATAATGGATCCTGGCGGGGCACAGCTGTCCATACAGCTCAGAACAAGACCTGAAAAGACATCCGACCGGATGCTTCTAAAGAGACAAGAGAGTCTGATGCCTGTCTGAGCTCCTGAGGCGAAAGTTCCATGGCCTGGCTGCCAGGCCGAGGAATGCAGAGATCACAGATGCTAACAATGATGCCAGGGTTTCTGACAGGCCCCACAACAACCTATGGTAAAAGACATGACATATCCAAACACACATAATACACAAAAGACAAGTGACACAATACACGCCGGGACTGCTCTGCCCTGCGCACCTCAGCACTGTGATCCAAAGCCAGGCTTTGCTTTTATGGGGCCTAAGGGGCCGCTTCATGGACACCCCCCCATCTCCAAAGGGGACTCAAAAACCCCTCCCAGTAATTCCCAAACCAGCACCCTGCTTGCATCCCCTCTCTGGGTCGTGGCCCTCTACTTATGTCTCGCACTCCTGGGGATGCCGGTCTCGGCTGCAAAGAAAGGCCACCTCGTCAGCCGGGAAGGTCCTGCTGGCACCAGGCTGATGTCTCTCAGACAGCTGTATTAAAGAAAATCAAACATCAGTGCCCGATCTTGGCAGCCCCGCGGCCAAAACCCCACAAGTCTGCTACTCACCGTGCTCCTAAGAACGCTCAGCTGCTCAGGTCGCACGCTTCGGGCACACTCGGAGACCGAGGCCGTCGTCACAGGGGGTGCCTGGGCTAAGAGGAGATGAGGTGATTTGGCATGGCTGAAACCTGAGGGGACCTTCGCTCCTCCTCCCTACTTCCCCGACTCACTGCAACTCCTTGGCAGGTGCCCAAGGCCACCTGGATGGCACCTTTAAATAGAAGAGTTCAGGGTTTCATCACCAGGTCCTGTAACGCATCCACAGGGCTCGCACGTGCAGGGAACCCGGTGCATCGGCCGGCTGGTGACGGGGGCTCGGCAGGCTCCGAGTGGATTGCCTAAAGCACAAAAAAGAGAATGGAAGCTTAGAGCAGCACCAGAAACTGAGACCTGAGCAATAACAGCTACTTCTCACCACTGCTCACCTTGACTGCTGGTATCCAGATTTACTTCCTAAAAAGACAGACAAAGAACAGAGCTGTAACAGAGTCACCACGTACACTTCTGCTGCAGAGACAAATGGTGCCTCACCTGCTCGGGGGAAACCACTCACCCGGGATGGGGGCCTCTGAAACACATTTAATCCATCTGAATCTGAAAAAAATGTCAGGACAAGAGTCAAGCTGTTGCAGGATAACTTAAGAGCTCCAGATATCTTGTGTCCATCTACAAATCCCACCTAGAGTCCAACTACACCCCACATTACAAACTTCAAGTCCCCGGGGCTTCTCCTGTTGCACCGGGCTATGCGGCAGGGCAGAGCAGCTCCGGCACAAATGCGTGTGCAGACCCCCGTGACACAGGACAGACGGGACGTGACAGACAACGGGGACACAACACGGACAGAAATCTCTGGGCAAGAAGGATGACTGCAAGGACTGAGAAGATGCCAAATGAGATGACCAAGGAGAGACTGATGGTGAGCTGATGAGGCTCAGAGAAACCTGGAGGAAGAAGATGCTAAACTGAATGATTTAGTCCAAGAACTGCAAAGATGGGTGCCCGAGAATCCTACGGCCAGAAGCCTCTACCTGCCCTCACCTTCTCACAAGTCCTAGTCCGCCATAATGGATCCTGGCGGGACATAGCTGTCCATACAGTTCAGAACAAGACCTGAAAAGACATCCGACCGGATGCTTCTAAAGAGACAAGAGAGTCTGATGCTTGTCTGAGCTCCTGAGGCGAAAGTTCTATGGCCTGGCTGCCAGGCCGAGGAATGCAGAGATCACAGATGCTAACAATGATGCCAGGGTGTCTGACAGGCCCCTCCAAGGCCTAAGGTAAAAGACATGACATATCCAAACACACATAATACACAAAAGACAAGTGACACGATACACACCGGGACGGCTCTGCCCTGTGCACCACAGCACTGTGATCCAAAGCCAGGCTTTGCTTTTATGGGGCCTAAGGGGCTGCTTCATGGACACCCCCCCATCTCCAAAGGGGACTCAAAAACCCCTCCCAGTAATTCCCAAACCAGCACCCTGCTTGCATCCCCTCTCTGGGTCGTGGTCCTCTACTTATCTCTCGCACTCCTGGGGATGCCGGTCTCAGGTGCAAAGAAAGGCCGCCTCGTCAGCCGGGAAGGTCCTGCTGGCACCGGGCTGGTGTCTCTCAGACAGCTGTATTAAAGAAAACCAAACATCAGTGCCCGATCTCGGCAGCCCCGCGACCAAAACCCCACAAGTCTGCTACTCACCATTCTCCTAAGAGCACTCAGCTGCTCGGGTCGCACGCGTCGGGCACGCTCGGAGACCGAGGCCGTCGTCACAGGGGGTGCCTGGGCTAAGAGGAGATGAGGTGATTTGGCATGGCTCAAACCTGAGGGGACCCTCGCCTCTCCTCCCTACTTCCCCAACTCACCGCAGCTCCTCGGCGGTTCCTGACCCGGAACTCAGGGCTGGCGAGAGCGGCAAACCCGGTCCATCGGCCGCTGGGGATGGGAGCTTGGCGTGCTCCGAGCAGATGGCCTAAGGCACAAAAACGAGAATGGAGACTGAGACGTGCCCCAGGAATTGAGAGCTCAGGAACAAGAAATGCTACTGGTCACCTTGCTCTCCTGAACTTGATTTCTGGGATCCAGCTATACTTCCTAAAAATAAAGACAAAAAAAAAAAAAGCTGTAACAGGGCCACACTTGACACTCCCCCTGCAGAAACAAATGGTGACTGACCTGCTTGTGGGAACCCCCTCACCCAGGATGGGGGGGCTCTGCCACGGGTGCAATGCATCTGCACCTGAAAGAAAGTCAGAACATATGTCAAACACCTGCAGGATAACTCAAAAGCTGCAAACACCTTAGGTCAATCTAGGAATGGCATCTAGAGTCCAACTACACCCCACATTACAAATTTCAACTTCCCGGGACTTGTCCTATTACACCAGGCTATGCGGCAGGGCAGAGCAGCTCCGGAACAAATGTGTGCACACACCCGTGACACAGGACAGACAGGACGTGACAGACAACAGAGACACAACACGGACAGAAATCTCTGGGCAAGAAGGATGACTGCAAGGAGCACAAGGACAGAAAATTAGATGACTGAGGTAAGATGGATGGTGAGCTGATGAGGCTCAGAGAAACCTGGAGGAAGAAGATGCTAAACTGAATGATTTAGTCCAAGAGCTGCAAAGATGGATGCCCGAGAATCCTACGGCCAGAAGCCTCTACCTGCCCTCACCTTCTCACAAGTCCTAGTCCGCCGTAATGGATCCTGACGGGGCACAGCTGCCCATACAGCTCAGAACAAGACCTGAAAAGACATCTGACCGGATGCTTCTAAAGAGACAAGAGAGTCTGATGCCTGTCTGAGCTCCTGAGGCGAAAGTTCTATGGCATTGCTGACAGGACGAGGAATGCAGAGATCACAGATGCTAACAATGATGCCAGGGTTTCTGACAGGCCCCACAACGACCTAAGGTAAAAGACATGACATATCCAAACACACATAATACACAAAAGACAAGTGACACAATACACACCGGGACTGCTCTGCCCTGCTCACCTCAGCACTGTGATCCAAAGCCAGGCTTTGCTTTTATGGGGCCTAAGGGGCCGCTTCATGGACACCCCCATGTCCAAAGGAGACTCAAAAACCCCTCCCGGTGGGTCCCTACCCTGCACCCCGCTTTCATCCCCTCTGTGGGTTGTACCCCTCTACTTATCTCTCGGACATCTGGGGATGCAGGTCCGTGTCAGGTGCAGAAGAAGGAAGCCTCAACATCTGGGAAGTTCCTGCTGGCACTGTTGTTCAACAACTCCCTGTTGTTTCTCAGTCAGCTACATGAAAGAAATCCAAATATCAATGCATGATCTCTGCAGCACACTGGCCAAAACCCAACAATTCTGCGACTCACCGTTCTCCTAAGAATGCCCGGCTCCTGGGGCCGCACCCTTCGGCCGCGCTCCGAGGCTGATGCCATTGTCACGGGATAAGCCTGGGTTAAAGGAGACAAGGTGATTTGGCATTGCTGAAACCTGAGCGGACCCTCGCTCCTCCTCCCTACTTCCCCGACTCACCGCAACTCCTTGGCAGGTGCCCAAGGCTACCCTGGTGACGCCTTTAAATAGAAGAGTTCAGGGTTTCATCACCAGATCCTGTAATGCGTCCACAGGGCTCACACGTGCAGGGAACCCGGTGCATCAGCCGGCTGGTGACGGGGGCTTGGCAGGCTCCGAGTGGATTGCCTAAAGCACAAAAAAGAGAATGGAAGCTTAGACTTGCCCCAGGAATTGAGAGCTCAGCAACAAAAACTGCTACTGATCACCTTGCTCTCCTGAACTTGACTGCTGGGATCCAGATTTACTTCCTAAAAAGAAAGACAAAAAACAGTGCTGTAACAGGGTCACCCTTGACACTCCCCCTGCACAGACAAATGGTGACTGACCTGCTTGTGGGAACCCCCTCACCCAGGATGGGGGGCTCTGCCATGGATGCAATGCATCTGCACCTGAAAGAGAGTTAGAACATATGTCAAACACCTGCAGGATAACTCAAAACCTGCAAACACCTTAGGTCAATCTAGGAATGGCATCTAGAGTCCAACTGCACCCCACATTACAAATTTCAACTCCCCAGGGCTTGTCCTATTACACCAGGCTATGCGGCAGGGCAGAGCAGCTCCGGCACAAATGTGTGCACACACCCGTGACACAGGACAGACAGGACGTGACAGACAACGGGGACACAACACGGACAGAAATCTCGAGACAAGAACCATGACTGCAAGGAGCACAAGGACAGAAAATTAGATGACTGAGGTAAGATGGATGGCGAGCTGATGAGGCTCAGAGAAACCTGGAGGAAGAAGATGCTAACCGAATGATTTATTCCAAAAACTGCAAAGATGGATGCCCGAGAATCCTACGGCCAGAAGCCTCTACCTGCCCTCACCTTCTCACAAGTCCTAGTCCGCCATAATGGATCCTGGCAGGGCACAGCTGTCCATACAGCTCAGAACAAGACCTGAAAAGACATCTGACCGTATGCTTCTAAAGAGACAAGAGAGTCTGATGCCTGTCTGAGCTCCTGAGTCCAAAGTTCCATGGCCTGGGTGCCAGGCCGAGGAATGCAGAGATCACAGATGCTAACAATGATGCCACGGTTTCTGACAGGCCCCTCCAAGGCCTAAGGTAAAGGACATGACATATCCAAACACACATAATACACAAAAGACAAGTGACACAATACACGCCGGGACTGCTCTGCCCTGTGCACCTCAGCACTGTGATCCAAAGCCAGGCTTTGCTTTTATGGGGCCTAAAGGGCCGCTTCATGGACACCCCCCATCTCCAAAGGGGACTCAAAAACCCCTCCCAGTAATTCCCAAACCAGCCCCCCGCTTTCATCCCCTCTGTGGGTCATGCCCCTCTACTTATCTCTCGCACATCTGGGGATGCCAGTCTCGGGTGCGAAGAAAGGCCACCTCGTCAGCTGGGAAGGTCCTGCTGGCACCGGGCTGGTGTCTTTCAGACAGCTGTATTAAAGAAAACCAATCATCAGTGCCCAATCTCGGCAGCCCATCGGCCAAAACCCACAAGTCTGCTACTCACCCTTCTCCGAAGAACGCTCAGCTCGTCGGGCCGCATGCTTCGGGCACGCTCGGAGACCGAGGCCGTCGTCACAGGGGGTGTCTGGGTTAAGAGGAGATGAGGTGATTTGGCATGGCTGAAACCTGAGGGGACCCTCGCTCCTCCTCCCTACTTCCCCGACTCACCCCAACTCCTTGGCAGGTGCCCAAGGCCACCTGGATGGCACCTTTAAATAGAAAAGATCAGGGCTTCATCACTAGGTCCTGTAATGCATCCACAGGGCTCACACGTGCAGGGAACCCGGTGCATCGGCCAGCTGGTGACGGGGGCTCGGCGTACTCCGAGTGGATTGCCTAAGGCACAAAAAAAGAGAATGGAAACTTAGAGCTGCACCAGACACTGAGAGCTGAGCAATAACAACTACTTCTCTCCACTGCTCACCTTGACTGCTGGTACCCAGATTTACTTCCTAAAAAGAAAGACAAAGAACAGAGCTGTAACAGAGTCACCACAAACACTTCTGCTGCAGAGATAAACAGTGCCTCATCTGGTTGGGGGAAACCACTCACCCGGGACGGGGCCCTCTGGCACACATTTAATCCATCTGAACCTGAAAAAAATGTTAGGACAAGTTATCCTGCAAGAGTCTGGCTCTTAAGAGCTCCAGATATCCTGTGTCCATCTACAAATCCCACCTAGAGTCCAACTACACCCCACATTACAAAGTCCAGGTCCCCGGGACTTCTCCTATTGCACCAGGCTATGCGGCAGGGCAGAGCAGCTCCGGCACAAATGTATGTGCGCACACCCGTGACACAGGACAGACAGGACATGACAAACAATGGGGACACAACACGGACAGAAATCTCCTGGCAAGGAAAATGGCTGCGAGGACTGAGAGAATGCAAAAGGAGATGACCGAGGAGAGACCGATGGTGAGCTGATGAGGCTCAGAGAAACCTGGAGGAAGAAGACGCTAACCGAATGATTTATTCCAAGAACTGCAAAGATGGATGCCCGAGAATCCTACGGCCAGAAGCCTCTACCTGTACTCACGTTCTTTCAAGTCCAAGTCCGCCATAATGGATCCTGGCGGGACATAGCTGTCCATACAGCTCAGAACAAGACCTGAAAAGACATCCGACCGGATGCTTCTAAAGAGACAAGAGAGTCTGATGCCTGTCCGAGTTCCTGAGGCAAAAGTTCTATGGCCTGGGTGCCAGGACGAGGAATGCAGAGATCACAGATGCTAACAAGATACCAGGGTTTCTGACAGGCCCCTCAAAGGGCTCAGGGAAAAGACATGACATATGCAAACAACACATAAAACACAAAAGACAAGTGACACGATACACGCCGGGACTGCTCTGCCCTGCGCACCTCAGCACTGTGATGAAAAGTCAGGCTTTGCTTTTATGGGGCCTAAGGGGCCGCTTCATGGACACCCCCCCATCTCCAAAGGGGACTCAAAAACCCCTCCCAGTAATTCCCAAACCAGCACCCTGCTTGCATCCCCTCTCTGGGTCGTGGCCCTCTACTTATGTCTCGCACTCCTGGGGATGCCGGTCTCGGCTGCAAAGAAAGGCCACCTCGTCAGCCGGGAAGGTCCTGCTGGCACCAGGCTGATGTCTCTCAGACAGCTGTATTAAAGAAAATCAAACATCAGTGCCCGATCTTGGCAGCCCCGCGGCCAAAACCCCACAAGTCTGCTACTCACCGTGCTCCTAAGAACGCTCAGCTGCTCAGGTCGCACGCTTCGGGCACACTCGGAGACCGAGGCCGTCGTCACAGGGGGTGCCTGGGCTAAGAGGAGATGAGGTGATTTGGCATGGCTGAAACCTGAGGGGACCTTCGCTCCTCCTCCCTACTTCCCCGACTCACTGCAACTCCTTGGCAGGTGCCCAAGGCCACCTGGATGGCACCTTTAAATAGAAGAGTTCAGGGTTTCATCACCAGGTCCTGTAACGCATCCACAGGGCTCGCACGTGCAGGGAACCCGGTGCATCGGCCGGCTGGTGACGGGGGCTCGGCAGGCTCCGAGTGGATTGCCTAAAGCACAAAAAAGAGAATGGAAGCTTAGAGCAGCACCAGAAACTGAGACCTGAGCAATAACAGCTACTTCTCACCACTGCTCACCTTGACTGCTGGTATCCAGATTTACTTCCTAAAAAGACAGACAAAGAACAGAGCTGTAACAGAGTCACCACGTACACTTCTGCTGCAGAGACAAATGGTGCCTCACCTGCTCGGGGGAAACCACTCACCCGGGATGGGGGCCTCTGAAACACATTTAATCCATCTGAATCTGAAAAAAATGTCAGGACAAGAGTCAAGCTGTTGCAGGATAACTTAAGAGCTCCAGATATCTTGTGTCCATCTACAAATCCCACCTAGAGTCCAACTACACCCCACATTACAAACTTCAAGTCCCCGGGGCTTCTCCTGTTGCACCGGGCTATGCGGCAGGGCAGAGCAGCTCCGGCACAAATGCGTGTGCAGACCCCCGTGACACAGGACAGACGGGACGTGACAGACAACGGGGACACAACACGGACAGAAATCTCTGGGCAAGAAGGATGACTGCAAGGACTGAGAAGATGCCAAATGAGATGACCAAGGAGAGACTGATGGTGAGCTGATGAGGCTCAGAGAAACCTGGAGGAAGAAGATGCTAAACTGAATGATTTAGTCCAAGAACTGCAAAGATGGGTGCCCGAGAATCCTACGGCCAGAAGCCTCTACCTGCCCTCACCTTCTCACAAGTCCTAGTCCGCCATAATGGATCCTGGCGGGACATAGCTGTCCATACAGTTCAGAACAAGACCTGAAAAGACATCCGACCGGATGCTTCTAAAGAGACAAGAGAGTCTGATGCTTGTCTGAGCTCCTGAGGCGAAAGTTCTATGGCCTGGCTGCCAGGCCGAGGAATGCAGAGATCACAGATGCTAACAATGATGCCAGGGTGTCTGACAGGCCCCTCCAAGGCCTAAGGTAAAAGACATGACATATCCAAACACACATAATACACAAAAGACAAGTGACACGATACACACCGGGACGGCTCTGCCCTGTGCACCACAGCACTGTGATCCAAAGCCAGGCTTTGCTTTTATGGGGCCTAAGGGGCTGCTTCATGGACACCCCCCCATCTCCAAAGGGGACTCAAAAACCCCTCCCAGTAATTCCCAAACCAGCACCCTGCTTGCATCCCCTCTCTGGGTCGTGGTCCTCTACTTATCTCTCGCACTCCTGGGGATGCCGGTCTCAGGTGCAAAGAAAGGCCGCCTCGTCAGCCGGGAAGGTCCTGCTGGCACCGGGCTGGTGTCTCTCAGACAGCTGTATTAAAGAAAACCAAACATCAGTGCCCGATCTCGGCAGCCCCGCGACCAAAACCCCACAAGTCTGCTACTCACCATTCTCCTAAGAGCACTCAGCTGCTCGGGTCGCACGCGTCGGGCACGCTCGGAGACCGAGGCCGTCGTCACAGGGGGTGCCTGGGCTAAGAGGAGATGAGGTGATTTGGCATGGCTCAAACCTGAGGGGACCCTCGCCTCTCCTCCCTACTTCCCCAACTCACCGCAGCTCCTCGGCGGTTCCTGACCCGGAACTCAGGGCTGGCGAGAGCGGCAAACCCGGTCCATCGGCCGCTGGGGATGGGAGCTTGGCGTGCTCCGAGCAGATGGCCTAAGGCACAAAAACGAGAATGGAGACTGAGACGTGCCCCAGGAATTGAGAGCTCAGGAACAAGAAATGCTACTGGTCACCTTGCTCTCCTGAACTTGATTTCTGGGATCCAGCTATACTTCCTAAAAATAAAGACAAAAAAAAAAAAAGCTGTAACAGGGCCACACTTGACACTCCCCCTGCAGAAACAAATGGTGACTGACCTGCTTGTGGGAACCCCCTCACCCAGGATGGGGGGGCTCTGCCACGGGTGCAATGCATCTGCACCTGAAAGAAAGTCAGAACATATGTCAAACACCTGCAGGATAACTCAAAAGCTGCAAACACCTTAGGTCAATCTAGGAATGGCATCTAGAGTCCAACTACACCCCACATTACAAATTTCAACTTCCCGGGACTTGTCCTATTACACCAGGCTATGCGGCAGGGCAGAGCAGCTCCGGAACAAATGTGTGCACACACCCGTGACACAGGACAGACAGGACGTGACAGACAACAGAGACACAACACGGACAGAAATCTCTGGGCAAGAAGGATGACTGCAAGGAGCACAAGGACAGAAAATTAGATGACTGAGGTAAGATGGATGGTGAGCTGATGAGGCTCAGAGAAACCTGGAGGAAGAAGATGCTAAACTGAATGATTTAGTCCAAGAGCTGCAAAGATGGATGCCCGAGAATCCTACGGCCAGAAGCCTCTACCTGCCCTCACCTTCTCACAAGTCCTAGTCCGCCGTAATGGATCCTGACGGGGCACAGCTGCCCATACAGCTCAGAACAAGACCTGAAAAGACATCTGACCGGATGCTTCTAAAGAGACAAGAGAGTCTGATGCCTGTCTGAGCTCCTGAGGCGAAAGTTCTATGGCATTGCTGACAGGACGAGGAATGCAGAGATCACAGATGCTAACAATGATGCCAGGGTTTCTGACAGGCCCCACAACGACCTAAGGTAAAAGACATGACATATCCAAACACACATAATACACAAAAGACAAGTGACACAATACACACCGGGACTGCTCTGCCCTGCTCACCTCAGCACTGTGATCCAAAGCCAGGCTTTGCTTTTATGGGGCCTAAGGGGCCGCTTCATGGACACCCCCATGTCCAAAGGAGACTCAAAAACCCCTCCCGGTGGGTCCCTACCCTGCACCCCGCTTTCATCCCCTCTGTGGGTTGTACCCCTCTACTTATCTCTCGGACATCTGGGGATGCAGGTCCGTGTCAGGTGCAGAAGAAGGAAGCCTCAACATCTGGGAAGTTCCTGCTGGCACTGTTGTTCAACAACTCCCTGTTGTTTCTCAGTCAGCTACATGAAAGAAATCCAAATATCAATGCATGATCTCTGCAGCACACTGGCCAAAACCCAACAATTCTGCGACTCACCGTTCTCCTAAGAATGCCCGGCTCCTGGGGCCGCACCCTTCGGCCGCGCTCCGAGGCTGATGCCATTGTCACGGGATAAGCCTGGGTTAAAGGAGACAAGGTGATTTGGCATTGCTGAAACCTGAGCGGACCCTCGCTCCTCCTCCCTACTTCCCCGACTCACCGCAACTCCTTGGCAGGTGCCCAAGGCTACCCTGGTGACGCCTTTAAATAGAAGAGTTCAGGGTTTCATCACCAGATCCTGTAATGCGTCCACAGGGCTCACACGTGCAGGGAACCCGGTGCATCAGCCGGCTGGTGACGGGGGCTTGGCAGGCTCCGAGTGGATTGCCTAAAGCACAAAAAAGAGAATGGAAGCTTAGACTTGCCCCAGGAATTGAGAGCTCAGCAACAAAAACTGCTACTGATCACCTTGCTCTCCTGAACTTGACTGCTGGGATCCAGATTTACTTCCTAAAAAGAAAGACAAAAAACAGTGCTGTAACAGGGTCACCCTTGACACTCCCCCTGCACAGACAAATGGTGACTGACCTGCTTGTGGGAACCCCCTCACCCAGGATGGGGGGCTCTGCCATGGATGCAATGCATCTGCACCTGAAAGAGAGTTAGAACATATGTCAAACACCTGCAGGATAACTCAAAACCTGCAAACACCTTAGGTCAATCTAGGAATGGCATCTAGAGTCCAACTGCACCCCACATTACAAATTTCAACTCCCCAGGGCTTGTCCTATTACACCAGGCTATGCGGCAGGGCAGAGCAGCTCCGGCACAAATGTGTGCACACACCCGTGACACAGGACAGACAGGACGTGACAGACAACGGGGACACAACACGGACAGAAATCTCGAGACAAGAACCATGACTGCAAGGAGCACAAGGACAGAAAATTAGATGACTGAGGTAAGATGGATGGCGAGCTGATGAGGCTCAGAGAAACCTGGAGGAAGAAGATGCTAACCGAATGATTTATTCCAAAAACTGCAAAGATGGATGCCCGAGAATCCTACGGCCAGAAGCCTCTACCTGCCCTCACCTTCTCACAAGTCCTAGTCCGCCATAATGGATCCTGGCAGGGCACAGCTGTCCATACAGCTCAGAACAAGACCTGAAAAGACATCTGACCGTATGCTTCTAAAGAGACAAGAGAGTCTGATGCCTGTCTGAGCTCCTGAGTCCAAAGTTCCATGGCCTGGGTGCCAGGCCGAGGAATGCAGAGATCACAGATGCTAACAATGATGCCACGGTTTCTGACAGGCCCCTCCAAGGCCTAAGGTAAAGGACATGACATATCCAAACACACATAATACACAAAAGACAAGTGACACAATACACGCCGGGACTGCTCTGCCCTGTGCACCTCAGCACTGTGATCCAAAGCCAGGCTTTGCTTTTATGGGGCCTAAAGGGCCGCTTCATGGACACCCCCCATCTCCAAAGGGGACTCAAAAACCCCTCCCAGTAATTCCCAAACCAGCCCCCCGCTTTCATCCCCTCTGTGGGTCATGCCCCTCTACTTATCTCTCGCACATCTGGGGATGCCGGTCTCGGGTGCGAAGAAAGGCCACCTCGTCAGCTGGGAAGGTCCTGCTGGCACCGGGCTGGTGTCTTTCAGACAGCTGTATTAAAGAAAACCAATCATCAGTGCCCAATCTCGGCAGCCCATCGGCCAAAACCCACAAGTCTGCTACTCACCCTTCTCCGAAGAACGCTCAGCTCGTCGGGCCGCATGCTTCGGGCACGCTCGGAGACCGAGGCCGTCGTCACAGGGGGTGTCTGGGTTAAGAGGAGATGAGGTGATTTGGCATGGCTGAAACCTGAGGGGACCCTCGCTCCTCCTCCCTACTTCCCCGACTCACCCCAACTCCTTGGCAGGTGCCCAAGGCCACCTGGATGGCACCTTTAAATAGAAAAGATCAGGGCTTCATCACTAGGTCCTGTAATGCATCCACAGGGCTCACACGTGCAGGGAACCCGGTGCATCGGCCAGCTGGTGACGGGGGCTCGGCGTACTCCGAGTGGATTGCCTAAGGCACAAAAAAAGAGAATGGAAACTTAGAGCTGCACCAGACACTGAGAGCTGAGCAATAACAACTACTTCTCTCCACTGCTCACCTTGACTGCTGGTACCCAGATTTACTTCCTAAAAAGAAAGACAAAGAACAGAGCTGTAACAGAGTCACCACAAACACTTCTGCTGCAGAGATAAACAGTGCCTCATCTGGTTGGGGGAAACCACTCACCCGGGACGGGGCCCTCTGGCACACATTTAATCCATCTGAACCTGAAAAAAATGTTAGGACAAGTTATCCTGCAAGAGTCTGGCTCTTAAGAGCTCCAGATATCCTGTGTCCATCTACAAATCCCACCTAGAGTCCAACTACACCCCACATTACAAAGTCCAGGTCCCCGGGACTTCTCCTATTGCACCAGGCTATGCGGCAGGGCAGAGCAGCTCCGGCACAAATGTATGTGCGCACACCCGTGACACAGGACAGACAGGACATGACAAACAATGGGGACACAACACGGACAGAAATCTCCTGGCAAGGAAAATGGCTGCGAGGACTGAGAGAATGCAAAAGGAGATGACCGAGGAGAGACCGATGGTGAGCTGATGAGGCTCAGAGAAACCTGGAGGAAGAAGACGCTAACCGAATGATTTATTCCAAGAACTGCAAAGATGGATGCCCGAGAATCCTACGGCCAGAAGCCTCTACCTGTACTCACGTTCTTTCAAGTCCAAGTCCGCCATAATGGATCCTGGCGGGACATAGCTGTCCATACAGCTCAGAACAAGACCTGAAAAGACATCCGACCGGATGCTTCTAAAGAGACAAGAGAGTCTGATGCCTGTCCGAGTTCCTGAGGCAAAAGTTCTATGGCCTGGGTGCCAGGACGAGGAATGCAGAGATCACAGATGCTAACAAGATACCAGGGTTTCTGACAGGCCCCTCAAAGGGCTCAGGGAAAAGACATGACATATGCAAACAACACATAAAACACAAAAGACAAGTGACACGATACACGCCGGGACTGCTCTGCCCTGCGCACCTCAGCACTGTGATGAAAAGTCAGGCTTTGCTTTTATGGGGCCTAAGGGGCCGCTTCATGGACACCCCCCCATCTCCAAAGGGGACTCAAAAACCCCTCCCAGTAATTCCCAAACCAGCACCCTGCTTGCATCCCCTCTCTGGGTCGTGGCCCTCTACTTATGTCTCGCACTCCTGGGGATGCCGGTCTCGGCTGCAAAGAAAGGCCACCTCGTCAGCCGGGAAGGTCCTGCTGGCACCAGGCTGATGTCTCTCAGACAGCTGTATTAAAGAAAATCAAACATCAGTGCCCGATCTTGGCAGCCCCGCGGCCAAAACCCCACAAGTCTGCTACTCACCGTGCTCCTAAGAACGCTCAGCTGCTCAGGTCGCACGCTTCGGGCACACTCGGAGACCGAGGCCGTCGTCACAGGGGGTGCCTGGGCTAAGAGGAGATGAGGTGATTTGGCATGGCTGAAACCTGAGGGGACCTTCGCTCCTCCTCCCTACTTCCCCGACTCACTGCAACTCCTTGGCAGGTGCCCAAGGCCACCTGGATGGCACCTTTAAATAGAAGAGTTCAGGGTTTCATCACCAGGTCCTGTAACGCATCCACAGGGCTCGCACGTGCAGGGAACCCGGTGCATCGGCCGGCTGGTGACGGGGGCTCGGCAGGCTCCGAGTGGATTGCCTAAAGCACAAAAAAGAGAATGGAAGCTTAGAGCAGCACCAGAAACTGAGACCTGAGCAATAACAGCTACTTCTCACCACTGCTCACCTTGACTGCTGGTATCCAGATTTACTTCCTAAAAAGACAGACAAAGAACAGAGCTGTAACAGAGTCACCACGTACACTTCTGCTGCAGAGACAAATGGTGCCTCACCTGCTCGGGGGAAACCACTCACCCGGGATGGGGGCCTCTGAAACACATTTAATCCATCTGAATCTGAAAAAAATGTCAGGACAAGAGTCAAGCTGTTGCAGGATAACTTAAGAGCTCCAGATATCTTGTGTCCATCTACAAATCCCACCTAGAGTCCAACTACACCCCACATTACAAACTTCAAGTCCCCGGGGCTTCTCCTGTTGCACCGGGCTATGCGGCAGGGCAGAGCAGCTCCGGCACAAATGCGTGTGCAGACCCCCGTGACACAGGACAGACGGGACGTGACAGACAACGGGGACACAACACGGACAGAAATCTCTGGGCAAGAAGGATGACTGCAAGGACTGAGAAGATGCCAAATGAGATGACCAAGGAGAGACTGATGGTGAGCTGATGAGGCTCAGAGAAACCTGGAGGAAGAAGATGCTAAACTGAATGATTTAGTCCAAGAACTGCAAAGATGGGTGCCCGAGAATCCTACGGCCAGAAGCCTCTACCTGCCCTCACCTTCTCACAAGTCCTAGTCCGCCATAATGGATCCTGGCGGGACATAGCTGTCCATACAGTTCAGAACAAGACCTGAAAAGACATCCGACCGGATGCTTCTAAAGAGACAAGAGAGTCTGATGCTTGTCTGAGCTCCTGAGGCGAAAGTTCTATGGCCTGGCTGCCAGGCCGAGGAATGCAGAGATCACAGATGCTAACAATGATGCCAGGGTGTCTGACAGGCCCCTCCAAGGCCTAAGGTAAAAGACATGACATATCCAAACACACATAATACACAAAAGACAAGTGACACGATACACACCGGGACGGCTCTGCCCTGTGCACCACAGCACTGTGATCCAAAGCCAGGCTTTGCTTTTATGGGGCCTAAGGGGCTGCTTCATGGACACCCCCCCATCTCCAAAGGGGACTCAAAAACCCCTCCCAGTAATTCCCAAACCAGCACCCTGCTTGCATCCCCTCTCTGGGTCGTGGTCCTCTACTTATCTCTCGCACTCCTGGGGATGCCGGTCTCAGGTGCAAAGAAAGGCCACCTCGTCAGCCGGGAAGGTCCTGCTGGCACCGGGCTGGTGTCTCTCAGACAGCTGTATTAAAGAAAACCAAACATCAGTGCCCGATCTCGGCAGCCCCGCGACCAAAACCCCACAAGTCTGCTACTCACCATTCTCCTAAGAGCACTCAGCTGCTCGGGTCGCACGCGTCGGGCACGCTCGGAGACCGAGGCCGTCGTCACAGGGGGTGCCTGGGCTAAGAGGAGATGAGGTGATTTGGCATGGCTCAAACCTGAGGGGACCCTCGCCTCTCCTCCCTACTTCCCCAACTCACCGCAGCTCCTCGGCGGTTCCTGACCCGGAACTCAGGGCTGGCGAGAGCGGCAAACCCGGTCCATCGGCCGCTGGGGATGGGAGCTTGGCGTGCTCCGAGCAGATGGCCTAAGGCACAAAAACGAGAATGGAGACTGAGACGTGCCCCAGGAATTGAGAGCTCAGGAACAAGAAATGCTACTGGTCACCTTGCTCTCCTGAACTTGATTTCTGGGATCCAGCTATACTTCCTAAAAATAAAGACAAAAAAAAAAAAAAGCTGTAACAGGGCCACACTTGACACTCCCCCTGCAGAAACAAATGGTGACTGACCTGCTTGTGGGAACCCCCTCACCCAGGATGGGGGGGCTCTGCCACGGGTGCAATGCATCTGCACCTGAAAGAAAGTCAGAACATATGTCAAACACCTGCAGGATAACTCAAAAGCTGCAAACACCTTAGGTCAATCTAGGAATGGCATCTAGAGTCCAACTACACCCCACATTACAAATTTCAACTTCCCGGGACTTGTCCTATTACACCAGGCTATGCGGCAGGGCAGAGCAGCTCCGGAACAAATGTGTGCACACACCCGTGACACAGGACAGACAGGACGTGACAGACAACAGAGACACAACACGGACAGAAATCTCTGGGCAAGAAGGATGACTGCAAGGAGCACAAGGACAGAAAATTAGATGACTGAGGTAAGATGGATGGTGAGCTGATGAGGCTCAGAGAAACCTGGAGGAAGAAGATGCTAAACTGAATGATTTAGTCCAAGAGCTGCAAAGATGGATGCCCGAGAATCCTACGGCCAGAAGCCTCTACCTGCCCTCACCTTCTCACAAGTCCTAGTCCGCCGTAATGGATCCTGACGGGGCACAGCTGCCCATACAGCTCAGAACAAGACCTGAAAAGACATCTGACCGGATGCTTCTAAAGAGACAAGAGAGTCTGATGCCTGTCTGAGCTCCTGAGGCGAAAGTTCTATGGCATTGCTGACAGGACGAGGAATGCAGAGATCACAGATGCTAACAATGATGCCAGGGTTTCTGACAGGCCCCACAACGACCTAAGGTAAAAGACATGACATATCCAAACACACATAATACACAAAAGACAAGTGACACAATACACACCGGGACTGCTCTGCCCTGCTCACCTCAGCACTGTGATCCAAAGCCAGGCTTTGCTTTTATGGGGCCTAAGGGGCCGCTTCATGGACACCCCCATGTCCAAAGGAGACTCAAAAACCCCTCCCGGTGGGTCCCTACCCTGCACCCCGCTTTCATCCCCTCTGTGGGTTGTACCCCTCTACTTATCTCTCGGACATCTGGGGATGCAGGTCCGTGTCAGGTGCAGAAGAAGGAAGCCTCAACATCTGGGAAGTTCCTGCTGGCACTGTTGTTCAACAACTCCCTGTTGTTTCTCAGTCAGCTACATGAAAGAAATCCAAATATCAATGCATGATCTCTGCAGCACACTGGCCAAAACCCAACAATTCTGCGACTCACCGTTCTCCTAAGAATGCCCGGCTCCTGGGGCCGCACCCTTCGGCCGCGCTCCGAGGCTGATGCCATTGTCACGGGATAAGCCTGGGTTAAAGGAGACAAGGTGATTTGGCATTGCTGAAACCTGAGCGGACCCTCGCTCCTCCTCCCTACTTCCCCGACTCACCGCAACTCCTTGGCAGGTGCCCAAGGCTACCCTGGTGACGCCTTTAAATAGAAGAGTTCAGGGTTTCATCACCAGATCCTGTAATGCGTCCACAGGGCTCACACGTGCAGGGAACCCGGTGCATCAGCCGGCTGGTGACGGGGGCTTGGCAGGCTCCGAGTGGATTGCCTAAAGCACAAAAAAGAGAATGGAAGCTTAGACTTGCCCCAGGAATTGAGAGCTCAGCAACAAAAACTGCTACTGATCACCTTGCTCTCCTGAACTTGACTGCTGGGATCCAGATTTACTTCCTAAAAAGAAAGACAAAAAACAGTGCTGTAACAGGGTCACCCTTGACACTCCCCCTGCACAGACAAATGGTGACTGACCTGCTTGTGGGAACCCCCTCACCCAGGATGGGGGGCTCTGCCATGGATGCAATGCATCTGCACCTGAAAGAGAGTTAGAACATATGTCAAACACCTGCAGGATAACTCAAAACCTGCAAACACCTTAGGTCAATCTAGGAATGGCATCTAGAGTCCAACTGCACCCCACATTACAAATTTCAACTCCCCAGGGCTTGTCCTATTACACCAGGCTATGCGGCAGGGCAGAGCAGCTCCGGCACAAATGTGTGCACACACCCGTGACACAGGACAGACAGGACGTGACAGACAACGGGGACACAACACGGACAGAAATCTCGAGACAAGAACCATGACTGCAAGGAGCACAAGGACAGAAAATTAGATGACTGAGGTAAGATGGATGGCGAGCTGATGAGGCTCAGAGAAACCTGGAGGAAGAAGATGCTAACCGAATGATTTATTCCAAAAACTGCAAAGATGGATGCCCGAGAATCCTACGGCCAGAAGCCTCTACCTGCCCTCACCTTCTCACAAGTCCTAGTCCGCCATAATGGATCCTGGCAGGGCACAGCTGTCCATACAGCTCAGAACAAGACCTGAAAAGACATCTGACCGTATGCTTCTAAAGAGACAAGAGAGTCTGATGCCTGTCTGAGCTCCTGAGTCCAAAGTTCCATGGCCTGGGTGCCAGGCCGAGGAATGCAGAGATCACAGATGCTAACAATGATGCCACGGTTTCTGACAGGCCCCTCCAAGGCCTAAGGTAAAGGACATGACATATCCAAACACACATAATACACAAAAGACAAGTGACACAATACACGCCGGGACTGCTCTGCCCTGTGCACCTCAGCACTGTGATCCAAAGCCAGGCTTTGCTTTTATGGGGCCTAAAGGGCCGCTTCATGGACACCCCCCATCTCCAAAGGGGACTCAAAAACCCCTCCCAGTAATTCCCAAACCAGCCCCCCGCTTTCATCCCCTCTGTGGGTCATGCCCCTCTACTTATCTCTCGCACATCTGGGGATGCCGGTCTCGGGTGCGAAGAAAGGCCACCTCGTCAGCTGGGAAGGTCCTGCTGGCACCGGGCTGGTGTCTTTCAGACAGCTGTATTAAAGAAAACCAATCATCAGTGCCCAATCTCGGCAGCCCATCGGCCAAAACCCACAAGTCTGCTACTCACCCTTCTCCGAAGAACGCTCAGCTCGTCGGGCCGCATGCTTCGGGCACGCTCGGAGACCGAGGCCGTCGTCACAGGGGGTGTCTGGGTTAAGAGGAGATGAGGTGATTTGGCATGGCTGAAACCTGAGGGGACCCTCGCTCCTCCTCCCTACTTCCCCGACTCACCCCAACTCCTTGGCAGGTGCCCAAGGCCACCTGGATGGCACCTTTAAATAGAAAAGATCAGGGCTTCATCACTAGGTCCTGTAATGCATCCACAGGGCTCACACGTGCAGGGAACCCGGTGCATCGGCCAGCTGGTGACGGGGGCTCGGCGTACTCCGAGTGGATTGCCTAAGGCACAAAAAAAGAGAATGGAAACTTAGAGCTGCACCAGACACTGAGAGCTGAGCAATAACAACTACTTCTCTCCACTGCTCACCTTGACTGCTGGTACCCAGATTTACTTCCTAAAAAGAAAGACAAAGAACAGAGCTGTAACAGAGTCACCACAAACACTTCTGCTGCAGAGATAAACAGTGCCTCATCTGGTTGGGGGAAACCACTCACCCGGGACGGGGCCCTCTGGCACACATTTAATCCATCTGAACCTGAAAAAAATGTTAGGACAAGTTATCCTGCAAGAGTCTGGCTCTTAAGAGCTCCAGATATCCTGTGTCCATCTACAAATCCCACCTAGAGTCCAACTACACCCC
Organism: Molothrus aeneus; assembly: GCF_037042795.1. NCBI lineage: Eukaryota > Metazoa > Chordata > Aves > Passeriformes > Icteridae > Molothrus > Molothrus aeneus. The sequence goes on along the minus strand of NC_089659.1, from coordinate 20,015,364 downwards.
ACATTACAAAGTCCAGGTCCCCGGGACTTCTCCTATTGCACCAGGCTATGCGGCAGGGCAGAGCAGCTCCGGCACAAATGTATGTGCGCACACCCGTGACACAGGACAGACAGGACATGACAAACAATGGGGACACAACACGGACAGAAATCTCCTGGCAAGGAAAATGGCTGCGAGGACTGAGAGAATGCAAAAGGAGATGACCGAGGAGAGACCGATGGTGAGCTGATGAGGCTCAGAGAAACCTGGAGGAAGAAGACGCTAACCGAATGATTTATTCCAAGAACTGCAAAGATGGATGCCCGAGAATCCTACGGCCAGAAGCCTCTACCTGTACTCACGTTCTTTCAAGTCCAAGTCCGCCATAATGGATCCTGGCGGGACATAGCTGTCCATACAGCTCAGAACAAGACCTGAAAAGACATCCGACCGGATGCTTCTAAAGAGACAAGAGAGTCTGATGCCTGTCCGAGTTCCTGAGGCAAAAGTTCTATGGCCTGGGTGCCAGGACGAGGAATGCAGAGATCACAGATGCTAACAAGATACCAGGGTTTCTGACAGGCCCCTCAAAGGGCTCAGGGAAAAGACATGACATATGCAAACAACACATAAAACACAAAAGACAAGTGACACGATACACGCCGGGACTGCTCTGCCCTGCGCACCTCAGCACTGTGATGAAAAGTCAGGCTTTGCTTTTATGGGGCCTAAGGGGCCGCTTCATGGACACCCCCCCATCTCCAAAGGGGACTCAAAAACCCCTCCCAGTAATTCCCAAACCAGCACCCTGCTTGCATCCCCTCTCTGGGTCGTGGCCCTCTACTTATGTCTCGCACTCCTGGGGATGCCGGTCTCGGCTGCAAAGAAAGGCCACCTCGTCAGCCGGGAAGGTCCTGCTGGCACCAGGCTGATGTCTCTCAGACAGCTGTATTAAAGAAAATCAAACATCAGTGCCCGATCTTGGCAGCCCCGCGGCCAAAACCCCACAAGTCTGCTACTCACCGTGCTCCTAAGAACGCTCAGCTGCTCAGGTCGCACGCTTCGGGCACACTCGGAGACCGAGGCCGTCGTCACAGGGGGTGCCTGGGCTAAGAGGAGATGAGGTGATTTGGCATGGCTGAAACCTGAGGGGACCTTCGCTCCTCCTCCCTACTTCCCCGACTCACTGCAACTCCTTGGCAGGTGCCCAAGGCCACCTGGATGGCACCTTTAAATAGAAGAGTTCAGGGTTTCATCACCAGGTCCTGTAACGCATCCACAGGGCTCGCACGTGCAGGGAACCCGGTGCATCGGCCGGCTGGTGACGGGGGCTCGGCAGGCTCCGAGTGGATTGCCTAAAGCACAAAAAAGAGAATGGAAGCTTAGAGCAGCACCAGAAACTGAGACCTGAGCAATAACAGCTACTTCTCACCACTGCTCACCTTGACTGCTGGTATCCAGATTTACTTCCTAAAAAGACAGACAAAGAACAGAGCTGTAACAGAGTCACCACGTACACTTCTGCTGCAGAGACAAATGGTGCCTCACCTGCTCGGGGGAAACCACTCACCCGGGATGGGGGCCTCTGAAACACATTTAATCCATCTGAATCTGAAAAAAATGTCAGGACAAGAGTCAAGCTGTTGCAGGATAACTTAAGAGCTCCAGATATCTTGTGTCCATCTACAAATCCCACCTAGAGTCCAACTACACCCCACATTACAAACTTCAAGTCCCCGGGGCTTCTCCTGTTGCACCGGGCTATGCGGCAGGGCAGAGCAGCTCCGGCACAAATGCGTGTGCAGACCCCCGTGACACAGGACAGACGGGACGTGACAGACAACGGGGACACAACACGGACAGAAATCTCTGGGCAAGAAGGATGACTGCAAGGACTGAGAAGATGCCAAATGAGATGACCAAGGAGAGACTGATGGTGAGCTGATGAGGCTCAGAGAAACCTGGAGGAAGAAGATGCTAAACTGAATGATTTAGTCCAAGAACTGCAAAGATGGGTGCCCGAGAATCCTACGGCCAGAAGCCTCTACCTGCCCTCACCTTCTCACAAGTCCTAGTCCGCCATAATGGATCCTGGCGGGACATAGCTGTCCATACAGTTCAGAACAAGACCTGAAAAGACATCCGACCGGATGCTTCTAAAGAGACAAGAGAGTCTGATGCTTGTCTGAGCTCCTGAGGCGAAAGTTCTATGGCCTGGCTGCCAGGCCGAGGAATGCAGAGATCACAGATGCTAACAATGATGCCAGGGTGTCTGACAGGCCCCTCCAAGGCCTAAGGTAAAAGACATGACATATCCAAACACACATAATACACAAAAGACAAGTGACACGATACACACCGGGACGGCTCTGCCCTGTGCACCACAGCACTGTGATCCAAAGCCAGGCTTTGCTTTTATGGGGCCTAAGGGGCTGCTTCATGGACACCCCCCCATCTCCAAAGGGGACTCAAAAACCCCTCCCAGTAATTCCCAAACCAGCACCCTGCTTGCATCCCCTCTCTGGGTCGTGGTCCTCTACTTATCTCTCGCACTCCTGGGGATGCCGGTCTCAGGTGCAAAGAAAGGCCGCCTCGTCAGCCGGGAAGGTCCTGCTGGCACCGGGCTGGTGTCTCTCAGACAGCTGTATTAAAGAAAACCAAACATCAGTGCCCGATCTCGGCAGCCCCGCGACCAAAACCCCACAAGTCTGCTACTCACCATTCTCCTAAGAGCACTCAGCTGCTCGGGTCGCACGCGTCGGGCACGCTCGGAGACCGAGGCCGTCGTCACAGGGGGTGCCTGGGCTAAGAGGAGATGAGGTGATTTGGCATGGCTCAAACCTGAGGGGACCCTCGCCTCTCCTCCCTACTTCCCCAACTCACCGCAGCTCCTCGGCGGTTCCTGACCCGGAACTCAGGGCTGGCGAGAGCGGCAAACCCGGTCCATCGGCCGCTGGGGATGGGAGCTTGGCGTGCTCCGAGCAGATGGCCTAAGGCACAAAAACGAGAATGGAGACTGAGACGTGCCCCAGGAATTGAGAGCTCAGGAACAAGAAATGCTACTGGTCACCTTGCTCTCCTGAACTTGATTTCTGGGATCCAGCTATACTTCCTAAAAATAAAGACAAAAAAAAAAAAAGCTGTAACAGGGCCACACTTGACACTCCCCCTGCAGAAACAAATGGTGACTGACCTGCTTGTGGGAACCCCCTCACCCAGGATGGGGGGGCTCTGCCACGGGTGCAATGCATCTGCACCTGAAAGAAAGTCAGAACATATGTCAAACACCTGCAGGATAACTCAAAAGCTGCAAACACCTTAGGTCAATCTAGGAATGGCATCTAGAGTCCAACTACACCCCACATTACAAATTTCAACTTCCCGGGACTTGTCCTATTACACCAGGCTATGCGGCAGGGCAGAGCAGCTCCGGAACAAATGTGTGCACACACCCGTGACACAGGACAGACAGGACGTGACAGACAACAGAGACACAACACGGACAGAAATCTCTGGGCAAGAAGGATGACTGCAAGGAGCACAAGGACAGAAAATTAGATGACTGAGGTAAGATGGATGGTGAGCTGATGAGGCTCAGAGAAACCTGGAGGAAGAAGATGCTAAACTGAATGATTTAGTCCAAGAGCTGCAAAGATGGATGCCCGAGAATCCTACGGCCAGAAGCCTCTACCTGCCCTCACCTTCTCACAAGTCCTAGTCCGCCGTAATGGATCCTGACGGGGCACAGCTGCCCATACAGCTCAGAACAAGACCTGAAAAGACATCTGACCGGATGCTTCTAAAGAGACAAGAGAGTCTGATGCCTGTCTGAGCTCCTGAGGCGAAAGTTCTATGGCATTGCTGACAGGACGAGGAATGCAGAGATCACAGATGCTAACAATGATGCCAGGGTTTCTGACAGGCCCCACAACGACCTAAGGTAAAAGACATGACATATCCAAACACACATAATACACAAAAGACAAGTGACACAATACACACCGGGACTGCTCTGCCCTGCTCACCTCAGCACTGTGATCCAAAGCCAGGCTTTGCTTTTATGGGGCCTAAGGGGCCGCTTCATGGACACCCCCATGTCCAAAGGAGACTCAAAAACCCCTCCCGGTGGGTCCCTACCCTGCACCCCGCTTTCATCCCCTCTGTGGGTTGTACCCCTCTACTTATCTCTCGGACATCTGGGGATGCAGGTCCGTGTCAGGTGCAGAAGAAGGAAGCCTCAACATCTGGGAAGTTCCTGCTGGCACTGTTGTTCAACAACTCCCTGTTGTTTCTCAGTCAGCTACATGAAAGAAATCCAAATATCAATGCATGATCTCTGCAGCACACTGGCCAAAACCCAACAATTCTGCGACTCACCGTTCTCCTAAGAATGCCCGGCTCCTGGGGCCGCACCCTTCGGCCGCGCTCCGAGGCTGATGCCATTGTCACGGGATAAGCCTGGGTTAAAGGAGACAAGGTGATTTGGCATTGCTGAAACCTGAGCGGACCCTCGCTCCTCCTCCCTACTTCCCCGACTCACCGCAACTCCTTGGCAGGTGCCCAAGGCTACCCTGGTGACGCCTTTAAATAGAAGAGTTCAGGGTTTCATCACCAGATCCTGTAATGCGTCCACAGGGCTCACACGTGCAGGGAACCCGGTGCATCAGCCGGCTGGTGACGGGGGCTTGGCAGGCTCCGAGTGGATTGCCTAAAGCACAAAAAAGAGAATGGAAGCTTAGACTTGCCCCAGGAATTGAGAGCTCAGCAACAAAAACTGCTACTGATCACCTTGCTCTCCTGAACTTGACTGCTGGGATCCAGATTTACTTCCTAAAAAGAAAGACAAAAAACAGTGCTGTAACAGGGTCACCCTTGACACTCCCCCTGCACAGACAAATGGTGACTGACCTGCTTGTGGGAACCCCCTCACCCAGGATGGGGGGCTCTGCCATGGATGCAATGCATCTGCACCTGAAAGAGAGTTAGAACATATGTCAAACACCTGCAGGATAACTCAAAACCTGCAAACACCTTAGGTCAATCTAGGAATGGCATCTAGAGTCCAACTGCACCCCACATTACAAATTTCAACTCCCCAGGGCTTGTCCTATTACACCAGGCTATGCGGCAGGGCAGAGCAGCTCCGGCACAAATGTGTGCACACACCCGTGACACAGGACAGACAGGACGTGACAGACAACGGGGACACAACACGGACAGAAATCTCGAGACAAGAACCATGACTGCAAGGAGCACAAGGACAGAAAATTAGATGACTGAGGTAAGATGGATGGCGAGCTGATGAGGCTCAGAGAAACCTGGAGGAAGAAGATGCTAACCGAATGATTTATTCCAAAAACTGCAAAGATGGATGCCCGAGAATCCTACGGCCAGAAGCCTCTACCTGCCCTCACCTTCTCACAAGTCCTAGTCCGCCATAATGGATCCTGGCAGGGCACAGCTGTCCATACAGCTCAGAACAAGACCTGAAAAGACATCTGACCGTATGCTTCTAAAGAGACAAGAGAGTCTGATGCCTGTCTGAGCTCCTGAGTCCAAAGTTCCATGGCCTGGGTGCCAGGCCGAGGAATGCAGAGATCACAGATGCTAACAATGATGCCACGGTTTCTGACAGGCCCCTCCAAGGCCTAAGGTAAAGGACATGACATATCCAAACACACATAATACACAAAAGACAAGTGACACAATACACGCCGGGACTGCTCTGCCCTGTGCACCTCAGCACTGTGATCCAAAGCCAGGCTTTGCTTTTATGGGGCCTAAAGGGCCGCTTCATGGACACCCCCCATCTCCAAAGGGGACTCAAAAACCCCTCCCAGTAATTCCCAAACCAGCCCCCCGCTTTCATCCCCTCTGTGGGTCATGCCCCTCTACTTATCTCTCGCACATCTGGGGATGCCGGTCTCGGGTGCGAAGAAAGGCCACCTCGTCAGCTGGGAAGGTCCTGCTGGCACCGGGCTGGTGTCTTTCAGACAGCTGTATTAAAGAAAACCAATCATCAGTGCCCAATCTCGGCAGCCCATCGGCCAAAACCCACAAGTCTGCTACTCACCCTTCTCCGAAGAACGCTCAGCTCGTCGGGCCGCATGCTTCGGGCACGCTCGGAGACCGAGGCCGTCGTCACAGGGGGTGTCTGGGTTAAGAGGAGATGAGGTGATTTGGCATGGCTGAAACCTGAGGGGACCCTCGCTCCTCCTCCCTACTTCCCCGACTCACCCCAACTCCTTGGCAGGTGCCCAAGGCCACCTGGATGGCACCTTTAAATAGAAAAGATCAGGGCTTCATCACTAGGTCCTGTAATGCATCCACAGGGCTCACACGTGCAGGGAACCCGGTGCATCGGCCAGCTGGTGACGGGGGCTCGGCGTACTCCGAGTGGATTGCCTAAGGCACAAAAAAAGAGAATGGAAACTTAGAGCTGCACCAGACACTGAGAGCTGAGCAATAACAACTACTTCTCTCCACTGCTCACCTTGACTGCTGGTACCCAGATTTACTTCCTAAAAAGAAAGACAAAGAACAGAGCTGTAACAGAGTCACCACAAACACTTCTGCTGCAGAGATAAACAGTGCCTCATCTGGTTGGGGGAAACCACTCACCCGGGACGGGGCCCTCTGGCACACATTTAATCCATCTGAACCTGAAAAAAATGTTAGGACAAGTTATCCTGCAAGAGTCTGGCTCTTAAGAGCTCCAGATATCCTGTGTCCATCTACAAATCCCACCTAGAGTCCAACTACACCCCACATTACAAAGTCCAGGTCCCCGGGACTTCTCCTATTGCACCAGGCTATGCGGCAGGGCAGAGCAGCTCCGGCACAAATGTATGTGCACACACCCGTGACACAGGACAGACAGGACATGACAAACAATGGGGACACAACACGGACAGAAATCTCCTGGCAAGGAAAATGGCTGCGAGGACTGAGAGAATGCAAAAGGAGATGACCGAGGAGAGACCGATGGTGAGCTGATGAGGCTCAGAGAAACCTGGAGGAAGAAGACGCTAACCGAATGATTTATTCCAAGAACTGCAAAGATGGATGCCCGAGAATCCTACGGCCAGAAGCCTCTACCTGTACTCACGTTCTTTCAAGTCCAAGTCCGCCATAATGGATCCTGGCGGGACATAGCTGTCCATACAGCTCAGAACAAGACCTGAAAAGACATCCGACCGGATGCTTCTAAAGAGACAAGAGAGTCTGATGCCTGTCCGAGTTCCTGAGGCAAAAGTTCTATGGCCTGGGTGCCAGGACGAGGAATGCAGAGATCACAGATGCTAACAAGATACCAGGGTTTCTGACAGGCCCCTCAAAGGGCTCAGGGAAAAGACATGACATATGCAAACAACACATAAAACACAAAAGACAAGTGACACGATACACGCCGGGACTGCTCTGCCCTGCGCACCTCAGCACTGTGATGAAAAGTCAGGCTTTGCTTTTATGGGGCCTAAGGGGCCGCTTCATGGACAACCCCACCTCCTAAGTGGACTGAAAAACCCCTCCCAGTAATTCCCAAACCAGCACCCTGCTTTCATCCCCTCTGTGGGTCGTGGCCCTCTACTTATCTCTCGCACTCCTGGGGATGCCGGTCTCGGGTGCGAAGAAAGGCCACCTCGTCAGCCGGGAAGGTCCTGCTGGCACCGGGCTGGTGTCTCTCAGACAGCTGTATTAAAGAAAACCAAACATCAGTGCCCGATCTCGGCAGCCCATCGGCCAAAACCCCACAAGTCTGCTACTCACCCTTCTCCTAAGAACGCTCAGCTGCTCGGGCCGCACGCTTCGGGCACGCTCGGAGACCGAGGCCGTCGTCCCGGGGGGTGCCTGGGTTAAGAGGAGATGAGGTGATTTGGCATGGCTGAAACCTGAGGGGACCCTCGCTCCTCCTCCCTACTTCCCCGACTCACCACAACTCCTTGGCAGCTGCCCAAGGTCACCTGGATGGCACCTTTAAATGGAAGAGTTCAGGGTTTCATCACCAGATCCTGTAACGCATCCACAGGGCTCACACGTGCAGGGAACCCGGTGCGTCGGCCGGCTGGTGACGGGGGCTTGGCAGGCTCCGAGTGGATTGCCTAAACCACACAAAAGAGAATGGAGACTTAGACTTGCCCCAGGAATTGAGACCTCAGCAACAAGAAATGCTCCTGATCACCTTGCTCTCCTGAACTTGACTGCTGAGATCCAGCTTTACTTCCTAAAAATAAAGACAAAGAACAGAGCTGTAACAGGGTCACCCTCAACACTTCCCCTGCAGAGACAAATGGTGACTGACCTGCTTGTGGGAACCCACTCACCCAGGATGGGGGCTCTGCCATGGGTGCAATGCATCTGCACCTGAAAGAAAGTCAGAACATATGTCAAACACCTGCAGGATAACTCAAAAGCTGCAAACACCTTAGGTCAATCTAGGAATGGCATCTAGATTCCAAGTACACCCCACATTACAAATTTCAACTCCCCAGGGCTTGTCCTATTGCGCCAGGCTATGTGGCAGGGCAGAGCAGCTCCGGCACAAATGTGTGCAGACACCCGTGACACGGGACAGACAAGACGTGACAGACAACGGGGACACGACACGGACAGAAATCTCCTGGCAAGGAAAATGGCTGCGAGGACTGAGAGAATGCAAAAGGAGATGACCGAGGAGAGACCGAGGGTGAGCTGATGAGGCTCAGAGAAACCTGGAGGAAGAAGATGCTAAACTGAATGATTTAGTCCAAGAACTGCAAAGATGGATGCCCGAGAACCCTACGGCCAGAAGCCTCTACCTGCCCTCACGTTCTTTCGAGTCCTAGTCCGCCATAATAGATCCTGGCGGGGCAGAGCTGTCCACACAGCTCAGAACAAGACCTGAAAAGACAGCTGACCGGATGCTTCTAAAGAGACAAGAGAGTCTGATGCTTGTCTGAGCTCCTGAGTCCAAAGCTCTATTGCATTGGTGCCATTCTCAAGGAATGCAGAGATCACAGATACTAACAATGATGCCAGGGCTCCTGACAGGCCCCTCCAAGGCCTAAGGTAAAGGACATGACATATCCAAACACACATAATACACAAAAGACAATTGACACGATACACACCGGGACTGCTCTGCCCTGCGCACCTCAGAACTGTGATCCAAAGTCAGGCTTTCCTTTTATGGGGCCTAAGGGTGTCCGCTTCATGGACACTCCCATCTCCAAAGGAGACTCAAAAACCCCTCCCGGTGGGTCCCTACCCTGCGCCCCGCTTTCATCCCCTCTGTGGGTTGTACGCCTCTACTTATCTCTCAGACATCTGGGGATGCAGGTCCGTGTCAGGTGCAAAAGAAGGCAGCCTCAACATCTGGGAAGTTCCTGCTGGCACTGTTGTTCAACAACTCCCTGTTGTTTCTTAGTCAGCTACATGAAAGAAATGCAAATATCAATGCATGATCTCTGCAGCACACTGGCCAAAACCCAACAATTCTGCCACTCACCGTTCTCCTAAGAATGCCCAGCTCCTGGGGCCGCACCCTTCGGCCGCGCTCCGAGGCTGATGCCGTTGTCACGGGTTAAGCCTGGGGTAAGAGGAGATGAGGTCATGTGGCATGGCTGAAACCTGACGGGACCCTCGCTGCTCCTTCCTGCTTCCCCTACTCACCCCAACTCCTTGGCAGGTGCCCAAGGCCACCTGGATGGCACCTTTAAATAGAAAAGATCAGGGCTTCATCACCAGGTCCTGTAATGTATCCACAGGGCTCACACGTGCCGGGAACCCGGTGCATCAGCCGGCTGGTGACGGGGGCTTGGCAGGCTCCGATTGGATTGCCTAAGGCACAAAAAAGAGAATGGAAACTTTGAGCAGCACCAGAAACTGAGACTGGAGCAATAACAACTACTTCTCTCCACTGCTCACCTTGACTGCTGGTATCCAGATTTACTTCCTAAAAAGAAAGACAAAAAACAGAGCTGGAACAGAGTCACCACATACACTTCTGCTGCAGAGACAAACGGTGCCTCATCTGGTCGGGGGAAACCACTCACCTGGGACGGGGCCCTCTGGCACACATTTAATCCATCTGAACCTGAAAAAAATGTCAGGACAAGAGTCAAACTGTTGCAGGATAACTTAAGAGCTCCAGATATCCTGTGTCCATCTACAAATCCCACCTAGAGTCCAACTACACCCCACATTACAAACTTCAAGTCCCCGGGACTTCTCCCATTGCACCAGGCTATGCGGCAGGGCAGAGCAGCTCCGGCACAAATGTGTGCAGACACCCGTGACACGGGAAAGGACGTGGCAGACAACGGGGACACGACACGGACAGAAATCTCCTGGCAAGGAAAATGGCTGCGAGGACTGAGAGAATGCAACAGGAGATGACCGAGGTGAGACCGATGGTGAGCTGATGAGGCTCAGAGAAACCTGGAGGAAGAAGATGCTAACCGAATGATTTATTCCAAGAACTGCAAAGATGGATGCTCGAGAATCCTACGGCCAGAAGCCTCTACCTGTACTCACGTTCTTTCGAGTCCTAGTCCGCCATAATAGATCCGGGCGGGGCAGAGCTGTCCATACAGCTCAGAACAAGACCTGAAAAGACAGCTGACCGGATGCTTCTAAAGAGACAAGAGAGTCTGATGCCTGTCTGAGCTCCAGAGGCAAAAGTTCTATGGCATTGGCGCCACGCCAAGGAATGCAGAGAGCACAGATGCTAACAATGATGCCAGGGTTTCTGACAGGCCCCTCCAAGGCCTAAGATAAAAGACATGACATATCCAAACACACATAATACACAAAAGACAAGTGACATGATACACACCAGGACTGCTCTGCCCTGTGCACCTCAGCACTGTGATCCAAAGTCAGGCTTTGCTTTTATGGGGCCTAAGGGGCTGCTTCATGGACACCCCCCACCTCCTAAGTGGACTGAAAAACCCCTCCCAGTAATTCCCAAACCAGCACCCTGCTTTCATCCCCTCTGTGGGTCGTGGCCCTCTACTTATCTCTCGCACTCCTGGGGATGCCGGTCTCGGGTGCGAAGAAAGGCCACCTCGTCAGCCGGGAAGGTCCTGCTGGCACCGGGCTGGTGTCTCTCAGACAGCTGTATTAAAGAAAACCAAACATCAGTGCCCGATCTCGGCAGCCCATCGGCCAAAACCCCACAAGTCTGCTACTCACCGTGCTCCTAAGAACGCTCAGCTGCTCGGGCCGCACGCTTCGGGCACGCTCGGAGACCGAGGCCGTCATCCCGGGGGGTGCCTGGGTTAAGAGGAGATGAGGTGATTTGGCATGGCTGAAACCTGAGGGGACCCTCGCTCCTCCTCCCTACTTCCCCGACTCACCACAACTCCTTGGCAGCTGCCCAAGGTCACCTGGATGGCACCTTTAAATGGAAGAGTTCAGGGTTTCATCACCAGATCCTGTAACGCATCCACAGGGCTCACACGTGCAGGGAACCCGGTGCGTCGGCCGGCTGGTGACGGGGGCTTGGCAGGCTCCGAGTGGATTGCCTAAACCACACAAAAGAGAATGGAGACTTAGACTTGCCCCAGGAATTGAGACCTCAGCAACAAGAAATGCTCCTGATCACCTTGCTCTCCTGAACTTGACTGCTGAGATCCAGCTTTACTTCCTAAAAATAAAGACAAAGAACAGAGCTGTAACAGGGTCACCCTCAACACTTCCCCTGCAGAGACAAATGGTGACTGACCTGCTTGTGGGAACCCACTCACCCAGGATGGGGGCTCTGCCATGGGTGCAATGCATCTGCACCTGAAAGAAAGTCAGAACATATGTCAAACACCTGCAGGATAACTCAAAAGCTGCAAACACCTTAGGTCAATCTAGGAATGGCATCTAGATTCCAAGTACACCCCACATTACAAATTTCAACTCCCCAGGGCTTGTCCTATTGCGCCAGGCTATGTGGCAGGGCAGAGCAGCTCCGGCACAAATGTGTGCAGACACCCGTGACACGGGACAGACAAGACGTGACAGACAACGGGGACACACACCGGGACTTCTCTGCCCTGTGCACCTCAGCACTGTGATGAAAAGTCAGGCTTTCCTTTTATGGGGCCTAAGGGTGTCCGCTTCATGGACACCCCCATCTCCAAAGGAGACTCAAAAACCCCTCCCGGTGGGTCCCTACCCTGCGCCCCACTTTCATCCCCTCTGTGGGTTGTACGCCTCTACTTATCTCTCAGACATCTGGGGATGCAGGTCCGTGTCAGGTGCAAAAGAAGGCAGCCTCAACATCTGGGAAGTTCCTGCTAGGACTGTTGTTCAAAAACTTCCTGTTGTTTCTTAGTCAGCTACATGAAAGAAATGCAAATATCAATGCATGATCTCTGCAGCACACTGGCCAAAACCCAACAATTCTGCCACTCACCGTTCTCCTAAGAATGCCCAGCTCCTGGGGCCGCACCCTTCGGCCGCGCTCCGAGGCTGATGCCGTTGTCACGGGTTAAGCCTGGGGTAAGAGGAGACGAGGTCATGTGGCATGGCTGAAACCTGACGGGACCCTCGCTGCTCCTTCCTGCTTCCCCTACTCACCGCAACTCCTTGGCAGCTGCCCAAGACCACCTGGATGGCACCTTTAAATAGAAAAGATCAGGGCTTCCTCACCAGATCCTGTAACGCACCCACAGGGCTCACACGTGCAGGGAACCCGGTGCATCAGCCGGCTGGTGACGGGGGCTTGGCAGGCTCCGATTGGATTGCCTAAGGCACAAAAAAGAGAATGGAAACTTAGAGCAGCACCAGAAACTGAGACTGGAGCAATAACAACTACTTCTCTCCACTGCTCACCTTGACTGCTGGTATCCAGATTTACTTCCTAAAAAGAAAGACAAAGAACAGAGCTGGAACAGAGTCACCACATACACTTCTGCTGCAGAGACAAATGGTGCCTCATCTGCTCAGGGGAAACCACTCACCCGGGATGGGGCCCTCTGGCACACATTTAATCCATCTGAACCTGAAAAAAAAGTTAGGACAAGAGTCAAACTGTTGCAGGATAACTTAAGAGCTCCAGATATCCTGTGTCCATCTACAAACCCACCTAGAGTCCAACTACACCCCACATTACAAACTTCAAGTCCCCGGGACTTCTCCTATTGCACCAGGCTATGCGGCAGGGCAGAGCAGCTCCGGCACAAATGTGTGCACACACCCGTGACACAGGACAGACAAGACGTGACAGACAACGGGGACACGACACGGACAGAAATCTCCTGGCAAGGAAAATGGCTGCGAGGACTGAGAGAATGCAAAAGGAGATGACCGAGGGGAGACCGATGGTGAGCTGATGAGGCTCAGAGAAACCTGGAGGAAGAAGATGCTAACCAAATGATTTATTCCAAGAACTGCAAAGATGGATGCCCGAGAATCCTACGGCCAGAAGCCTCTACCTGCCCTCACGTTCTTTCGAGTCCTAGTCCGCCATAATAGATCCTGGCGGGGCAGAGCTGTCCACACAGCTCAGAACAAGACCCGAAAAGACAGCTGACCGGATGCTTCTAAAGAGACAAGAGAGTCAGATGCTTGTCTGAGCTCCTGAGTCCAAAGCTCTATTGCATTGGTGCCATTCTCTAGGAATGCAGAGATCACAGATACTAACAATGATGCCAGGGCTCCTGACAGGCCCCTCCAAGGCCTAAGGTAAAGGACATGACATATCCAAACACACATAATACACAAAAGACAAGTGACACGATACACACCGGGACTGCTCTGCCCTGCGCACCTCAGAACTGTGATCCAAAGTCAGGCTTTCCTTTTATGGGGCCTAAGGGTTTCTGCTTCATGGACACCCCCATCTCCAAAGGAGACTCAAAAATCCCTCCCAGTGGGTCCCTACCCTGCACCCCGCTTTCATCCCCTCTGTGGGTTGTACGCCTCTACTTATCTCTCAGACATCCGGGGATGCAGGTCCGTGTCAGGTGCAAAAGAAGGCAGCCTCAACATCTCGGAAGTTCCTGCTGGCACTGTTGTTCAACAACTCCCTGTTGTTTCTTAGTCAGCTACATGAAAGAAATGCAAATATCAATGCATGATCTCTGCAGCACACTGGCCAAAACCCAACAATTCTGCCACTCACCGTTCTCCTAAGAATGCCCGGCTCCTGGGGCCAGGCCCTTCGGCCGCGCTCCGAGGCTGATGAAAACACAGGAACAGATGCTTAGAGTTGCACCGGAAAGTGAGACTGGAGCAATAACAACTGCTTCTGGACGCTACTCAATGCTCACCTTGCCCACCTCACCTTGACTGCTGATATCCAGCTTTACCTCCTAAAAAGAAAAAGAACAGAGCTGTAACAAAGTCACACTTTACACTCTCCCTGCAGAGACAAATGGTGACTGACCTGCTCAGGGGAACCTCCTCACCCGGGATGGGTGGATGGATTTTGCCCTGGATTTTATCCTTCTGCGTCTGAAAGAAAGTGAGGACAAAAGTCAAAGGGCTGCAGGATAACTTCACAGCTCCAAACATCTTCTGTCTATCTAGGAATATCATCTAGAGTCTGGCAACACCCCACAAACTGCGAGTCCCTGGGACTTGTCCTCTTGCAGCAGGCTATGCAGCAGGGCAGGGCAGAGCAGCTCCGGCACAAATATGTGCAGACACCCGTGACACAGAACGTGACAAACAGGGGGACGATAAACACAACACATCATGCTTGTGGTGAGGGTCTCGAGGGGAAAAGGCAAAAGGGACCCCAAAGACTCACTAGGTAACACGGTACGCCGGACAACACGACGTGGACCGGAACTGTTCTGCGCTGCCCGCCTGAAAGCTGCCATCAAAATCAGAGCCTCTCCCTTCAGCTGTCCTAAGAGGCCCCTTGGAGGAGATTGCTTTTCCCTCTGCTATTTTTTAAATCTGTCCCAGGAACTCCCAACCCGCTACTCTCCCATTGTCCCATCTCCAGGCCGTGGCCCCGACTTATCTTTTGGATGATCGGTGATGAGGATCCACGTTGCACCTGAAATGAGCCTGCCTCAGAGGGCCCTGTGATCGCCTGTTAGCCTCTCGGTCAGCTACAATAAAGAAAACCAAAACCAATGTATGAGTACAGAGTTATGTGGGCCAAATCCCAGCGAGTCAGCTACTTGCCCTCTCCTGAGTGTGCCTGAGTCCTTCAGGCTCCAGCTTCATCCTGATTCCAAGGCTGTGGCCGTTATTATGAGTGGCACCTGGGTTAGAGAAAAGCAACGTGAAATGGCATTCCTGTGAGTGCAGTGGGTGACCTTGTGTGCTGTAAGACGTGTGAATGCCTCTGCTCGGCTTCTAAAAGGCCTGGGGTGGGGGGCTCAAATAAACACCCTTTCTCACCCTGCTGCCTTCAAACCCATGCCCCCAACAATAACTCCTAACCGGATACCCGCTCAGCCTCCCTCTCCTAGTCACAATCCTCAACTCACCTGAAGCCTCAATCTCAAACATCATCTTAGACACTGGGCAGATGCCTCTTGGGACACGATGAATCTGCTGAAAAAAGTGTTGTAGCTGACACAACCTGGAGCCTCTGGAAGCTGCACTCCTCCTAAAAAAAAAAAAAAAAACAGAACAAAATCAGAAATTACAAATGCACTTTACCACCCCTAAACACAAAACCCAAAATTGTGAACTTAAATACTCGCTGTATTCCAGGCTGTTTTCTTCACAGTATCTTCAAAGCCTCTGTTGCTTTAGATGCCCAGAAACACCTGCTGAAAACAAGCTGAGGTAAACTGAAAGAGCCTCTTACCTGAAATGAGAGGAGAGCTCTTATCCCAGCACATCGCAGAGGGGGAATGAAGGCCCTGGGCAAAGGCTGGGGTTAATATACCCCTGATGGTGCCCGCCTCTCGTTCCCATGGCACCCAGGAAAAGGAAGGGGGCGAATCCCACGGGGTATAACAACCCTCAGAGCAACTGCAGGTGTTTGGCGTTTCTAATTTGATTTCAAGGGGAGTAGAGGGCTTGTTATAGAAGAAAACTCTCCAGAAAAATATCAGTGCTTTTTTTTTTTGCAACATCTATTTGGAGCAAAAGGGTACAAAACTGGTAAGAAATAAAAGTTTCTGTTTAGACAGCATAACTAGATAAATTGGGTGATTTGCTGTTAACTTTCCTAATCATTCCTTAGTGGCTACTAAGTAGTATTTCACGTGTGACTAAGCTGGGTGGAGAAAATTGTCTAAGTCTCCTTGGGACCTCTAATTAGGCCTAACTACTTTATAAGTAAAAATAAGAAAAATAAAAGCTTCCCAGGCAGTGTAAAGGTTAAGTGCGTGCCCGGCTTACCCTGCTCTGAGATACTTGGTCCTATGGCACAGAAAGAAGAGCCCTGAAATGTAGTTTTAAACCCTTAAAATGCTGAAAAAAGCAGAGCTTCCTTCCAGTGAACCCCTTAAACAGAGGAAATGGGGCAGCTACCTCTACTGAAACTAATACAATGGCAAATAAATAGCTTCTGCCCTTTAATTTATTCTCCTTAAGTACTGGGAAAAGAGGGGTTTTCCTCTCCAGTGGAATCCAGAGGTTTTTCTCTCTCTTTAAATCTCTCCAGTGATGAAAAAAGAGGGATATTTCCCTCAGTTCAAACTCTTAAGATGGAGGGTATAGCTGGGCTTCTCCCTCAATTTAGGCCTCAGGACAACAAAAAGGGGCTGGCTACCCTTAATTCAAACCCATAAGAAACATTTTCAAGGTTTTCCCCTTCTACTTAAACAGGAAAATAATCAAAAATGAGGACTCCCTGTCAATTAATACCCTGAACAGCACAGAAAAGGCAGGGATTCTTTCAACTGAGACCACTAAAATTGCAGGGGAAGCAGAGTCCCTCCCAGTTTGAACACAAAAAATAAAGGAAAAGGAAGCTTTTTCCCTTTTTTCTAAACCCTTTTTCTCCTAATAACCCCTCTCCTTTCTGGGAGTGCTGTGGAGGGCCTGGGGGCTCTGGGGAGGGACTGGCACAGTAAAAGGGGAAAGTTGAAAGCCCTCTCCTGGAACCCCACATGCTGCCTGGCCCGCTCAGATGCTGCCCCTTGGCAAAAGGGCTCTTCCCTTGGCATTTTCTCAAAGTGTTGCTCCGTGCCCGGGTGGGTCCGGCTGCTCCCTAGTCCGTGCTGGATGCTCCAACCGTAGTTCCTGGAGGGACCCTTGGGATGCCCCTGTTAGCCCCTCTGGACTAGCAGCTCCCTGTGCGGCTGTGCCTGGGTAACCCTCTGAAAGCAGCTGGGCACACGGGGGGCTGCTAGACCTTGGAGTGGGCTTGAGGTGAAGAAAGGTCCTGTGAGGAGTTCCTTCCCCTACACAGCCCTTCGTCTGCCCCTTAAACCATGGACTGCCAGACTTTCCTTTCTAAGGAAATTAACGGTCTTTCCTCTCTGTGTGCCCGTGGCCGAAACTGCGATTCGGCCTCCAAAACCGCAGAGAACGATTTCTCACGGACCGCGGCTGCCGACGCCGAGAACTCTTGCCGCCCTTGGAGTGCCACGTGCCTCCTGCGAACGGACGTCGACGCGCAGCGGGGGTGAGTTTGGCTTTACGGGGAAGAGGGCCGGCGCAGGATTTCTCCGGGAGCAAAGCTGCCCCCACCAAGAACTCGGGCTGCCCTGGCAGTGCCGAGCACCTCCTGCGAACTGGCGTCGGGAGACGCGGGGGGTGAGTTTTTCTGTGCGGAAGTTCTCCCAGACCAAAGCTGAGAGCATCTAACCCTAACCACAACAACTTAGCTGGGTCTAAAACTTACAACCTTTGGACTGGCAGCGTGGGACCCGACCCGCTGTGCCGCCGCTGGCCCCTTGCTCAAGCATTCCCCTGCAGTCCTAAAACTCTGCCTTTTCAGAGGGTGTTTCCTCTGACCCTGACCGTAATCTTCCAAATATGCTAAAGACTCATAAAATGGCTTTGAAAAAGCCCCAACAATACCCTAAGTAGTCCCAGAAAAGTCCCTTCCAAAATCCCCTAAATACCTGTAAAAGTCCTGGAAAAAAACCTCAAAAAAACATGCTCAGTCTCCGAGCTCTACCTCTTGCTGTCTAGCCCACAGATGTCGTTCCTACCTTTTTGCAGTGGGTCCGTTGTCCTCTGAGGGTTCTGTCATTGTGCTGCTGTGTGAGGGTTGCTGTCTGGTCACGCTGTTAGGGTTGCTGTGTTGTGCTGCTGTTGGGGGAAAAGGCTGTTTTTAGGGGGGCTGCTTAGGCTGAGGTTAGGGCTGGGGTGAGGGGTGGTACAGCTGTACCCTGTACCCCTGATCTCCACTGGACTGTCCAGCCCTCAAGCCCTCTCTCTTTACCCCTCAACTGGTCCCTCTGCCCCCCAGCCCTCAGCTCCTGTGCGTCACCCTTGACCCCTCTCCTTTGCCCCTCAGCCCCCAGCTTCTCTGTGTCACCCTACAGCTGCCCCTGCCACCCTCAGCATCTCTGTGTGTCACCCGCTGTCCCCTCTCCCTGTTCCTCCCTCAGCCCCCAGCCTTTGTCACCCTCAAGCCCCCACAGTGCCCCTCAAGCTGCCCCTCATCCTCCATGTGTTGTGCCATGAAAAGACCCTAAAAAAACCTAAAAATTCCCTGAAAAACCCTAAGAATACCCTAGCCCTAAAAAGTCCTTCTCATACCCTCAATAGTCCTAAAAAACCCCCAAAAACACCCAACCCCCCCCCCAAAACAATTCTTCAAAGTACAACCGAGTGCACAGCCTCGTCCCTGTGTGAGTAAAAGTTTGAGGTTTTGCCGGCAGCGTCGCCGAGTGCTGAGGGGTCCCCTGGTCGATAGGGCAACTTGGGAGGGTTTGCTTCAGACTTTGCTTGTGAAAGGTGTGAGAAAAGCAAGCAGCTCTGAAGCAGATGAGCCCCCTCTTGCCTGTTGAAGTGTTGGATAAATCAAAGATAAACCTCAAGGTCCCTTCCCACCCAAACCATTCCGTGATTCTTTGCCCTGGAGGCAAGGGTGCACCTGGCACCGCATTTCTCTTCACAGAGAAAAGCAAGGCACAAGTCTTCCCAAGAATATTTCTCGGATTCACATTCTCTGAACCTCAGAGGAAGGAAAAACAATTCTTATCTCATTTACTGTGCCTGTGTTTGTGCCGAAGTAGAATGCAGCGTGGAGATTGTTTACCCAAAGTGATGGTGTTTTGTTTCCTTGGCCTGTCGGGGCCAAGTGTGTGTGCGTGTTGGGACTGTTGGGTGACAGTCATGAGTTGTGTGCGGGGTTGAGTACTTGGCAGATTGGGTTTAGATGTAATGTAATATAGTACAATAAAGCAATTAATTAGCCTTCTGATAAGGCAGAATGCAGACTGGAAATATTTGCACATATGATATTAAAGGACATGTGAACCACCTTTCTGTGAGGCGCGGAGGGATACATGCAAGGCGCTGCAGTTTTTGCCTGCTGTGGTGCCGTGTATAAACACACTGGTGGCAGAAGTGGCGTGAAAGGGCACAGGGATGCCGGCTGTGGCCGGACAGCGGCACGCAGCGGCTCGGAATCGGGACCGGGCTGTACCAAAGCTGTGGTGAACGCAGTGGGGGTTGGCGGCGGGGCCGTGGAGATAGAACTGCGCATGCGTGCGGCTGATCCCGGAAGCAGCGCTGTGGTTCCATGAGTCGGCGCGGAGTGATATCGCTGGTGCTGGGGTTGTAGCAACTGCGCATGCGTGGGTTCTGTCACTACCGCAGTGCGGGCAGTCATCATGGCGGCGGGCAGGACGGGGCGTGCGGGAGACGGCGGAGCTACGGGAACGGGGCCGCAGCTGCGGCCGTGGAAGGGAACGCCGGGACGTCCGTGGTTGCAGGAGGCGGCGGAGCCATGCCATCCAGCAGCTCTGAAGCGGGAGGGTGCGGTGGGGAAGGCACGGCTCGGCCCGCCATGCAGCGGCGGCGGCAGGAGAGGGGAAGCGACCACGGGCGGCGCTGACGGGAGCCTGGGCTGGAGCGCCGCGGCGCTGGCATGGGGTGCCTTGGGTGGCTGGGGCGCCCGGGTAAAACAGTCATTAAAACACCCTAAAAATTATTGAAAAAGCCCTAAAGGTATCCTAAACATTTCCAGAGAATTCCTAAAAAACTCCTGAAAAAAAACCCCTAAAATATCCCTAAAAATCCCTGAAAAATCACCTGAAAGACCCTAAAAAACAGTTTAACCCCTACCTGTAACACTGTGGCCTCCAAATATCATCTCTACCTATTAATCGGGGTAACTGCAAGACCCTCAAACACCACCCCAATCACCAGCTTGAGTTGGTCTGGGCAGCACCAAATAAAATTAAAAAAAAAGCTTTAAAAATAGAAAAATTAAAAATAAAAATTAAATAAAAAATAAAATAAAAAATAAAATAAATGCTTTAAAACTGGGAAAATAAAAAAAATAGAAAATTTAAAAAATAAAAAGCTTTAAAAACAGAAAAATTAAAACTAAAAATTAAAAAAAAAATTTAAAAAATAAAACAAATGCTTTAAAAATAGAAAAATTAAAACTAAAAATAAATAAAAAAGAAAATTAAAAAATAAAATAAATGTTTAAAAATAAAAAAATTAAAACTAAAAATTAAATAAAAAATAAAAAGAGCTTTAAAAATAGAAAGATCAAAAATAAAAATTAAATAAAAAATAAAAAAAAATGTTTAAAAATAAAAAAATTAAAACTAAAAATTAAATAAAAAGGAAAATTTTACAAATAAAATAAAAGCTTTAAAAATAGAAAAAGCAAAAAATAAAAATTAAATAAAAAAGAAAATTAAAAAGATAAAATAAATAGTTTAAAAATAAAAAATTAAATTAAAAAATAAAATAAAAGCTTTGAAAATAGAAAAAATTTTTAAAATTAAATAAAAAATAAAAAAATCTTTAAAAACAGAAAGATCAAAAATAAAAATTAAATAAAAAATAATAAAAAAATGCTTTAAAAATAAAAAAATTAAAACTAAAAATTAAATAAAAAAGAAAATTAAAAAAATAAAATAAATAGTTTAAAAATAAAAAATTAAAACTAAAAATGAAATAAAAAATAAAATTGAAAAATAAAATAAATGTTTAAAAATAAAAAAATTAAAAGTAAAAAT
This sequence comes from Molothrus aeneus, assembly GCF_037042795.1. NCBI lineage: Eukaryota > Metazoa > Chordata > Aves > Passeriformes > Icteridae > Molothrus > Molothrus aeneus. Next base: position 19,994,341 of record NC_089659.1, on the reverse strand, counting down.
TAAATAAAATTAAAAAGAGCTTTCAAAATAGAAAGATCAAAAATAAAAATTAAATAAAAAATAAAAAAAAATGTTTTAAAAATAAAAAAATCAAAACTAAAAATTAAATAAAAAGGAAAATTAAAAAAATAAAACAAATAGTTTAAAAATAAAAAATTAAAACTAAAAATGAAATATAAAATAAAATTAAAAAATAAAAAAAGCTTTAAAAATAGAAAAATTTTAAAAAATTAAATAAAAAATAAAAAAAATCTTTAAAAACAGAAAGATCAAAAATAAAAATTAAATAAAAAATAATAAAAAATGCTTTAAAAATAAAAAAATTAAAACTATAAATTAAATAAATAAGAAAATTTAAAAAATAAAATAAATAGTTTAAAAATAAAAAATTAAAACTAAAAATGAAATAAAAAATAAAATTAAAAAATAAAATAAATGTTTAAAAATAAAAAAATTAAAACTAAAAATTAAAAAAAAATTAAAAAGTTTAAAAATAGAAAGATCAAAAATAAAAATTAATTTTAAAAAAAATGTTTAAAAATAAAAATATCAAAACAAAAATTAAATAAAAAATAAAATTAAAAAAATAAAATAAATGCTTTAAAAATGGAAAAAGCAAAACATAAAAATGAAAGAAAATATAATATTAAAAAGATAAAATAAATAGTTTAAAAATAAAAAATTAAAACTAAAAATGAAATAAAAAATTAAATAAAAAATTAAAAAAAGCTTTAAAAATAGAAAGATCAAAAATTAAAATTAACTAAAAAATTTAAAAAAGCTTTAAAAATAAAAAAATCAAAACTAAAAATTAAATAAATAATAAATTTTTTTAAAAGCTTTAAAAATAGAAAAAAGCAAAAAATAAAAATGAAATAAAAAATAAAATTAAAAAAATAAATGCTTTAAAAATAAAAAAAATTAAAACAAAAAATGAAATAAAAAATAAAATTAAAAGATAAAATAAAAAGCTTTAAAAATAAAAAAATCAAAAATAAAAACTACATAAAAAATAAAAAATAAAAAAAAAGCTTTAAAAATAAAAAAATCAAATCTAAAAATAAATAAAAACTAAAAAAATAAAATAAATGCTTTAAAAAAAGATAAAGCAAAAAAAAATATGAAATGAAAAATAAAATTAAAAAAATAAAATAAATAGTTTATAAATAAAAAATGAAAACTAAAAACTAAAAAATAAAATTAAAAAAAATAAATGCTTTAAAAAAATAAATCAAAAATTAAAATTAAAAAATTAAAAAATAAAATAAAAAGCTTTAAAAATAGATAAATCAAAAATAAAAATTAAATCAAAAATAATAAGAAAAAAAACTTAAAAAAAAAACCTCAAAACTAAAAATTAAGAAAAAAATAAAAATAGAAAAATTTTTAAATGCTTTAAAAATATAAAAATTTAAACTAAACATTAAATAAAAAGGAAAATTAAAAAATAAAATAAATGCTTTAAAATAGAAAAATTAAAACTAAAAAAAAGATTAAAAAAAGCTTTAAAAATAGGAAAATTTAAAAAAATTAAATAAAAATTAAATTTAAAAAAAATTAATTAAAAATAATTAAAAAACCAAATAAAATCCGTAAAGTACTGTAAAGTACCGTAAAAGTTCCATAAAAGGTAGTGTCGTAAAGCGCGACTGTCGAAAAACCGCACCTTTTACGACAGTCGCGCTTTACGGCACCTTTCACGACACTTTTGCGACAGTCGCACTTTACGGCACCTTTTACGACACTTTCGCGACAGTCGCGCTTTACGGCACCTTTTACAACACCTTTACGACAGTCGCGCTTTACGGCACCATTTACGACAGTTTTACGACAGTCGCGCTTTACGGCACCTTTTACGACAGTCGCGTTTTACGGCACCTTTTACGACAGTCGCGCTTTACGGCAGTTTTACGACAGTTGCGCTTTACGACACCTTTTACGACAGTTGCGCTTTACGACACCTTTTACGACAGTCGCGCTTTACGGCACCTTTTGCGACAGCCGCGCTTTACGGCACCTTTTACGACACTTTTATGACAGTCGCGCTTTACGGCACCTTTTACGACAGTTTTACGACAGTCGCGCTTTACGGCACCATTTACGACAGTCGCGCTTTACGACACTTTTACGACGGTCGCGCTTTACGGCACCTTTTACGACAGTCGCGCTTTACGGCACCTTTTGCGACAGTCGCGCTTTACGGCACCTTTACGACAGTCGCGCTTTACGGCACCTTTTACGACAGTCGCGCTTTACGGCACCTTTTGCGACAGTCGCGCTTTACGGCACCTTTTGCGACAGTCGCGCTTTACGGCACCTTTTACGACACTTTTGCGACAGCCGCGCTTTACGGCACCTTTTACGACGGTCGCGCTTTACGGCAGTTTTACGACGTTTTATGGAAATTTTACGGCACTTTACAGCACTTTAGAGTTTTTATTTTATTTTTCATGTATTTTTAATTAATTTTATTTTATTAATTTTGGGGCTTTTTAAGTTTTTCTATTTTTAAAGCTTTTTATTTTATTTTTTTAATTTTTTTGGTTTTTTTATTTTCCTATTTTTAAAGCTTTTTATTTTATTTTTAAAATTTTTTAAAATATAATTTTTAAATTTAATTTTTCTTTTTTTAAAGCATTTATATTTTTAATTTTGTTTTTTATTTAATTTTTATTTTCCTATTTTTAAGCCTTTGTATTTTTTATTTTTTATTTATTTTTAAACCTTTTTATTTTTTAAATTTTTTTATTTAATTTTTTTTATTTTTAAAACATTTATTTTATTTTTTAAATATTTATATTTAATTTTTAATTTTTCTATTATTAAAGCGGGTTTTTTAAATTTTATTTTTAATTTTTTTAAATTTTTCTCTTTTTAAAGTATTGTTTTAATTTTTTTTTATTTTTATTTTTCATTTTTCTATTTTTAAAGATTTTTATTTTGTTAATTTTTATTTAATTTTTATAATTCATTTTTTTATTTTAAAGGATTTATTATATTTTTTAGTTTTGTTTTTTATTGAATGTTTATTTTTCTATTTTTAAAGCATTTATTTGATTTTTAATTTTTTTATTTAAGTTTTAATTTTTCTATTTTTAAAGCCTTTTTAAAATTTTTTAAATTTGTTTTTATTTTTAATTTCTCTATTTTAAAAGCATTTTATTTTATTAATTTTTTATTTAATTTTTATATTTAATTCTTTTATTTTTAAAATATTTATTATATTTTTTAATTTTGTTTTTTATTGAATGTTTATTTTTCTATTTTTAAAGCATTTATTTGATTTTTAATTTTTTTTATTTAAGTTTTAATTTTTCTATTTTTAAAGCCTTTTTAAAATTTTTTAAATTTGTTTTTATTTTTAATTTTTCTATTTTAAAAGCATTTTATTTTATTAATTTTTTATTTAATTTTTATATTTAATTCTTTTATTTTTAAAACAATATTATATTTTTTAATTTTGTTTTTTATTGAATGTTTATTTTTAATTTTTCTATTTTAAAAGCATTTATTTGATTTTTAAATTTTTTTTATTTAATTTTTAATTTTTCTATTTTTTAACCTTTTTTAAATTTTTTTAATTTGTTTTTATTTTTAATTTTTCTATTTTTAAAGCTTTTAATTTTTTTAATTTTATTTTTAATTTTTTTATTTTTAAGTTTTCTATTTTTAAAGCATTTATTTTTTTAATTTCGTTTTTTATTTATTTTTCTTTTTTTAATTTTTGTATTTTTAAAGCATTTATTTTTTAATTTTGGGGTTTTTTTAATTTTTATATTTATTTTTTCTATTTTTAAAGCATTTATTTTTTAATTTTGTTTTTTATTTACTTTTTATTTTTAAGATTTTCTATTTTCAAAGGTTTTGATTTTTTAAATTTTATTTTTTATTTATTTTTATTCTTATTTTTTTTATTTTTAAAGCATTTATTTTTTTAATTTTATTTTTTATTTAATTTTTATTTTTAATTTTTCTATTTTCAAAGCTTCTTTATTGTTAAATTTTATTTTTAATTTACTTTTTATTTTTAATTTTATATTTTGAAACCTTATTTTATTTTTTAATTTTAGTTTTTTATTTCTATTTTTAATTTTTCTATTTTTAAACCCTTTAATTTTATTAATTTTTAATTTAATTTTTATATTTATTTTTTCTATTTTTAAAGCATTTATTATATTTTTTAATTTTGTTTGTATTAAATTTTTATTTTTAATTTTTATATTTTTAAAGCATTTATTTTATTTATTTAATTTTATTTTTTATTTAATTGTTATTTTTAATTTTTCTATTTTTAAAGCATTTTTTAAATTTCATTTTTATTTAATTTTTATTTTTAATTTTTCTCTTTTTAAAGCATTTTAATTTTTAATTTTTTTTATTTTTTATTTCTAATTTTTCTATTTTTAAAGCATTTATTTTTTAATTTTGTTTTTAATTTAATTTTTATTTTTAATTTTTCTATTTTTAAAGCTTTTTATTTTATTTTATTTGGTGCTGCCCAGACCAATTTAAGCTGGTGATTGTGGTGGTGTTTGAGGGTCTTGCATTACGGCACTACATTTTATGGAACTTGTACGGCACTTTACAGCACTTTACAGTTTGGTTTTTTATTATTTATTTTTAATTAATTTTGTTATTTTATTTATTTTTATTTTTAATTTTTCTATTTTTAAAGCATTTTATTACATTTTATTTGGTGCTGCCCAAACCTGCTGTAGTGCATTTTTATACTTTGTAATACTTTGAAGTAATTTTGTTTTGTATCCTCATATTTTTCCCAAATGGTTTATCCCAAACTGTACCCCCCTCCCTTTACCTGTGTTATCCCTCTCCCGGGATGAGATCATCCCCAAACCCCCACCCTGGCTCTCTGTCAATCACTCAGCCTCCCATTCCCTCCATCCAGAAGTTTCGGTCCAAGTCCTCGAGTGATTAGCCAGAGGCTAGGGGTCAGCCCCCCAGGCCTTGCCCCATACGCTGTCCTATATGTCTATCCCCCAGCATCCATCCCTTAGGGTCACTTAATGGTTGGTAGGATGTTATCTACTGTCGGTTTCCACCTCCCTTAAAATGTAACCTTGGAACAGCTCCCGGGACTCTCGGCAGGAGCCCCCTGAGGTGCAGGAGCTCCTATGGGACTCCTAATAAAACCTTGCATTAACCCCTGCTAAGAGTCGGCCCTTTATCATCTACCGCTGTCTCTGGTGTCATTTGTGCTGCAAAGGCGACCAGCCCAGGTGCCCTCAGCACCCTCGGGGCACAGAGAGTGTCTCCCCGCTCTCGGCCGTGCCGGGGCTGCCAACTCAGGACCGGCCGAGGGTTCCTGAGGGGTTCGCACAAACCCGCTCGGCCACTGATTGTGGTGGTGTTTGAGGGTCCTCCAGGACAAGGGAGGAGATAAGAATCTTGACTCCCCCTTTCAGAAGGCTGAAATATTATTTTATGATCTCTATTATATTAAAAGAAAATGAGATATTAGAACTACACTAAAAGAGCAAGGAGACATCAGAAAGCTGGAAAGGAATGAATAATAAAAACCTGGGACTGATCACAGCCCCGACACCGCTGGACCATGATTGGTCATCAAGTAGAAACAACGCACAGGAGACCAACCCAAGATGCCCCTGGTTGCTAAACCATCTCCAGCCCACACTCCACAGCCAGCAGATTGTTATTGGTTCCATTTCTGTTCTGAGGCTTCTCAGGAGAAAAATCCCAGCGAAAGGATTTTCATCAAACACGTCAGTGCCAGGTGATGGCACAGGCAGCATGGGCTGGCAGAGGTCACTGTGTCATCCCTGCCAGCCCAGGTGTCACAGCAAGGAGGAGAGAGTTCACCCTGTGCTCACACTGCAATACAGAGCAATACAACACAACACACACATTAACACAAGATTATAACCTTTTTCTATTTTCATTACATGTGGATTTATTGTTACAGGACACCCAAAACAACAAAAGCACACAAAAAACAGCACTCATCTACCATTAACACCCCCTTCAAATGACACACAAACTCACCGTCCCTCCCCTCACAACTGCTAAATTACACCCCAGCAATCCTTGGTCCTCAGGAACGTGGTTCCCAGGAGCCTCCAAAAAATCCTCCTGCCTGACGAAATACCCAGTCCCTGGACGGTGCACGCCCAAACTTTGGCGATGAACGTCGCCTCGCAGACCGACTGGGACCGGGGAAAAAAAACCCAGCCGGGGGGCAAAAAAAAAAGAAAACAAAAACCCAGCCGGGGGTGGCGGTGGGGAACCAGGCTAGGGATTTTTTACTCTAAATTTACAAATGAGTTGAAAAACCTGAAAAGCAAAAGTCACACAGTTAAATCCAGTCAGCATGCGCTCACACACTCAGAGATGAGCAGACAGACAGACACAGACACATGCTCACGCACTCCTCCCATTTAAACGTTCCCTGTGGCTCTTACTCGAGACGCTGAAGAACGCGCTTCCACGCTTCTTCTGGCTGCCGCTCCTCGACGTCAAATGGTAGATTCTGGAGAAATCGGCAGCCTCGGGGACCTGTGAGACGACAGGAAGCGGTCGATGAGTGGCTGACAGCTAGGACTTGTCCCCGCTCTGGACCAATAAATTTTCTACCCAAAATCCCATAAAAGACAGATGAACAGTAAAGTTTTTATAACTCTGCTACCTAACTGTGACTACATGCCAGGGCAGGGCAGCTCCGACCATAAGTGGTACAACATGAGTACACACAATAAAAGCAGACGCATACAGTGCAAGTGTGCATGGAGTGTAAGTCCATACAATATAAGCCAGCATAGGTACACACAATGTAAGTACATACAGTGTAAGCCAACATAGGTAAACGCAATGTAAGTACATACAGTATAAGCCAGCATAGGTACAAGCAATGTAAGCACATACAGTATAAGCCAGGACTTGAGGTAACTCTCTGGAAGATACTAATTCTTGAGCCCTATACCCTTTGAGAAGATAGAACCTATAGAACTTCTGCAGTCACGTGAGGAGGGTGTAAGACGCTTCCTCAGGAAGTCCAAGAGAATGGCGTGGAAAAAAAGGCACTACCAAAGCCGGTAGTGAGAAGGAAGACGGATGAGAACATCTTGTCCCTTTGAGACATTCCTGTCTCAAAGAGTAAAAATGTAAAGATGCCGGAATAAGGGATATCCGGAAAGGAACGTGACTAGAATATGGGCAATGTGGCACGGAATAGTGCCAATAAAGCATCGAGACGTGACAAAGGCCTGTGACACGTAAGACAATGGACACAGACTACATAACACAGACACAGACGACATAACATAGACACAGACGACATAACACAGAGACGAGTGACAACTGCCTGGCACTGTCCCCGTAGGGACCCGAGATTCCTAACGCAAGATGAGCCAGAGGCTGATGATGCCAAAGGAAAGGAAGCCCTATGACGAGAGCACGTGATGATGAAACGGAACTCGTTAAAACAAGTTAGTGCCACAGCAATTAAGAGGATGCTCGAGAGGCTCGGCGAGCCTAGAGAAGGAAGCCGACTGCCGGGTGACCGTGGCCGTAGCTCCGGACGCGAAGGCGAGCTCCTCGGGGGAAAGATCCGTGACGACGTCGAGTCGAGGAAGGCGGACGACACAAAGTACGCGAAAATGTGAAGATGGGTCGGAACTGCCCTGCCCGGCAAAGGCTCTGGCGAGGCTGAGGGGAAACCCTCTCCCTTTACTTCCAGAGAGCCCGCCCCCCTACAGACCTGTCCCCTAAGCTGACATCTGATGGCCTCCTGTGAGAGTAAAGGTTTTTACCCTTCTCCCAGCCACTGGCCCCGACACTTAGCTTTTGGAAGAGGAGCGGACAAAATCCATCCTCGGTCGGACGTGGACGTTGAGATGCTCTCCGTGTGTGCTTCGGTGCTGCCGTTTCCAAGCTTGGGCTACGAGCCTCCTCAGGGTACCTAAGACAAAACAGAAAACCTGACTATTGCCCTCAAAAACAGTAATCCCCGGGACTCCTCCGCACCACTGCCCCGGCTCACCTCAAATCATGATTTGACTCCAGAGGGTGCCTGGAAGATACCGGCGAAAAGAAAAGGTACACGCTTAGCATGCTGCTGTGTAACGCTCACCTAGGAGTCAGCCTGCCTAAACTCCGACTCACCTACCCTCCTCCCTGTTCCTTGGCGTGCCTAGGGCAGCGACAGCACCTGCAAAGAAACAAAGCAGAAAATTTGCTGAGATACTGTGAAAACACAACCTCCCAAATCTGACAAGGATGCCACAACAATACCTTAAGCCTGCACACACCTGGCACGGATATGCTCGGCCAGGATAGATGGCAAGTGGACCAGCTAAAAGACAACAAAAACAAGAGGAGATGCTTACAACTGCACAAAAACTGAGACATCAGCAATAACAACTGCTTCTGTACGCTACTCAATGCTCACCTCACCCACTCGGCCTTGACTTCCTAAAAAGAGAGACAAAGAACACTGCTGTAACAGCCACCATTTATGCTCCCTCTGCAGAAACAAACAGTGACTGACCTGCTCAGGGCAATCCCCTCACCTGGGATGGGGGGCTCTGCCCTGGATTTTATCCATCTGCATCTGAAAGAAAGTTAGGACTAAAGTCAAAGGGCTGCAGGATAACTTAAGAGCTCCAGATAACTTGTGTCCATCGACACATCGCACCTAGAGTTCAACTACACCCCACATTACAAACTTCAAGTCCACAGGACTTCTCATATTGCACCAGGCTATGCGGCAGGGCAGAGCAGCTCCGGCACAAATGTGTGTGCAGACACCAGTGACACAGGACAGGACGTGACAAACAACGGGGACACAACATGGACAGAAATCTCCTGGCAAGGAAAATGGCTGCGAGGACTGAGAGAATGCAAAAGGAGATGACCGAGGGGAGACCGATGGTGAGCTGATGAGGCTCAGAGAAACCTGGAGGAAGAAGATGCTAACGGAATGATTTATTCCAAGAACTGCAAAGATGGATGCCCGAGAATCCTACAGCCAGAAGCCTCTACCTGCCCTCACGTTCTTTCAACTCCAAGTCCGCCATAATGGATCCTGGCGGGGCATAGCTGTCCATACAGCACAGAACAAGACCTGAAAAGACATCCGACCGGATGCTTCTAAAGAGACAAGAGAGTCTGATGCCTGTCTGAGATCCCAAGTCAAAAGTTCTATGGCCTGGGTGCCAGGCCGAGGAATGCAGAGAGCACAGATGCTAACAATGATGCCAGGGTTTCTGACAGGCCCCTCAAAGGGCTCAGGGAAAAGACATGACATATGCAAACAACACATAAAACACAAAAGACAAGTGACACAATACACACCAGGACTGCTCTGCCCTGTGCACCTCAGCACTGTGATCCAAAGTCAGGCTTTGCTTTTATGGGGCCTAAGGGGCCGCTTCAGGGACACCGCCACCTCCAAAGGGGAAACAAAAACCCCTCCCAGTAATTCCCAAACCAGCACCCTGCTTTCATCCCCTCTGTGGGTCGTGGCCCTCTACTTATCGCTCGCACATCTGGGGATGCCAGTCTCGGGTGCGAAGAAAGGCCACCTCGTCGGCCAGGAAGCTCCTGCTGGCACCGGGCTGGTGTCTCTTAGACAGGTGTATTAAAGAAAACCAAACATCAGTGCCCAATCTCGGCAGCCCATCGGCCAAAACCCCACAAGTCTGCTACTCACCCTTCTCCGAAGAACGCTCAGCTGCTTGGGCCGCATGCTTCGGGCACGCTCAGAGACCGAGGCTGTCGTCACAGGGGGTGCCTGGGTTAAGAGGAGATGAGGTGATTTGGCATGGCTGAAACCTGAGGGGACCATCACTCCTCCTCCCTACTTCCCCGACTCTCCCCAACTCCTTGGCAGGTGCCCAAGGCCACCTGGATGGCACCTTGAAATAGAAAAGTTCTGGGCTTCATCACCAGGTCCTGTAATGCATCCACAGGGCTCACACGTGCAGGGAACCCGGTGCATCGGCCGGCTGGTGACGGGGGCTCGGCAGGCTCCGAGTGGATTGCCTAAACCACAAAAAAAGAGAATGGAAACTTAGAGCTGCACCAGACACTGAGAGCTGAGCAATAACAACTACTTCTCTCCACTGCTCACCTTGACTGCTGGTACCCAGATTTACTTCCTAAAAAGAAAGACAAAGAACAGAGCTGGAACAGAGTCACCACATACACTTCTGCTGCAGAGATAAACGGTGCCTCACCTGGTTGGGGGAAACCACTCACCCAGGATGGGGCCCTCTGGCACACATTTAAGCCATCTGAATCTGAAAAAAAAGTTAGGACAAGTTATCCTGCAACAGTCTGGCTCTTAAGAGCTCCAGATATCCTGTGTCCATCTACAAATCCCACCTAGAGTCCAACTACACCCCACATTACAAACATCAAGTCCCCGGGACTTCTCCTACTGCACCAGGCTATGCGGCAGGGCAGAGCAGCTCCGGCACAAATGTGTGTGCGCACACCCGTGACACAGGACAGACAGGACATGACAAACAACGGGGACACAACACGGACAGAAATCTCCTGGCAAGGAAAATGGCTGCGAGGACTGAGAGAATGCAAAAGGAGATGACCGAGGGGAGACCGATGGTGAGCTGATGAGGCTCAGAGAAACCTGGAGGAAGAAGACGCTAACTGAATGATTTATTCCAAGAACTGCAAAGATGGATGCCCGAGAATCCTACGGCCAGAAGCCACTACCTGTACTCACGTTCTTTCAAGTCCTTGTCCGCCATAATGGATCCTGGCGGGGCATAGCTGTCCATACAGCTCAGAACAAGACCTGAAAAGACATCCGACCGGATGCTTCTAAAGAGACAAGAGAGTCTGATGCCTGTCTGAGATCCCGAGTCAAAAGTTCTATGGCCTGGGTGCCAGGCCGAGGAATGCAGAGATCACAGATGCTAACAAGATACCAGGGTTTCTGACAGGCCCCTCAAAGGGCTCAGGGAAAAGACATGACATATGCAAACAACACATAATACACAAAAGACAAGTGACACAATACACGCCGGGACTGCTCTGCCCTGCGCACCTCAGCACTGTGATCAAAAGTCAGGCTTTGCTTTTATGGGGCCTAAGGGGCCGCTTCATGGACACCGCCACCTCCGAAGTGGACTGAAAAACCCCTCCCAGTAATTCCCAAACCAGCACCCTGCTTTCATCCCCTCTGTGGGTCGTGGCCCTCTACTTATCTCTCGCACATCTGGGGATGCCAGTCTCGGGTGCGAAGAAAGGCCACCTCGTCAGCCGGGAAGCTCCTGCTGGCACCGGGCTGGTGTCTCTTAGACAGCTGTATTAAAGAAAACCAAACATCAGTGCCCAATCTCGGCAGCCCATCGGCCAAAACCCACAAGTCTGCTACTCACCCTTCTCCGAAGAACGCTCAGCTGCTCGGGCCGCACGCTTCGGGCACGCTCGGAGACCGAGGCCGTCGTCACAGAGGGTGCCTGTGTTAAGAGGAGATGAGGTGATTTGGCATGGCTGAAACCTGAGGGGACCATCACTCCTCCTCCCTACTTCCCCGACTCTCCCCAACTCCTTGGCAGGTGCCCAAGGCCACCTGGATGGCACCTTTAAATAGAAAAGTTCTGGGCTTCATCACCAGGTCCTGTAACGCATCCACAGGGCTCACACGTGCAGGGAACCCGGTGCATCGGCCGGCTGGTGACGGGGGCTCGGCAGGCTCCGAGTGGATTGCCTAAACCACAAAAAAAGAGAATGGAAACTTAGAGCTGCACCAGACACTGAGAGCTGAGCAATAACAACTACTTCTCTCCACTGCTCACCTTGACTGCTGGTATCCAGATTTACTTCCTAAAAAGAAAGACAAAGAACAGAGCTGTAACAGAGTCACCACATACACTTCTGCTGCAGAGATAAACGGTGCCTCACCTGGTTGGGGGAAACCACTCACCCAGGATGGGGCCCTCTGGCACACATTTAAGCCATCTGAATCTGAAAAAAAAGTTAGGACAAGAGTCAAACTGTTGCAGGATAACTTAAGAGCTCCTGATATCCTGTGTCCATCTACAAATCCCACCTAGAGTCCAACTACACCCCACATTACAAACTTCAAGTCCCCGGGACTTCTCCTATTGCACCAGGCTATGCGGCAGGGCAGAGCAGCTCCGGCACAAATGTGTGTGCGCACACCCGTGACACAGAACAGGACGTGACAAACAACGGGGACACAACACGGACAGAAATCTCCTGGCAAGGAAAATGGCTGCGAGGACTGAGAGAATGCAAAAGGAGATGACCGAGGGGAGACCGATGGTGAGCTGATGAGGCTCAGAGAAACCTGGAGGAAGAAGATGCTAACTGAATGATTTATTCCAAGAACTGCAAAGATGGATGCCCGAGAATCCTACGGCCAGAAGCCTCTACCTGCCCTCACGTTCTTTCAAGTCCAAGTCCGCCATAATGGATGCTGGTGGGGCAGAGCTGTCCACACAGCTCAGAACAAGACCTGAAAAGACATCCGACCGGATGCTTCTAAAGAGACAAGAGAGTCTGATGCCTGTGTGAGCTCCTGAGGCGAAAGTTCTATGGCATTGGTGCCAGGCCGAGGAATGCAGAGATCACAGATACTAACAATGATGCCAGGGCTCCTGACAGGCCCCTCCAAGGCCTAAGATAAAAGACATGACATATCCAAACACACATAATACACAAAAGACGAGTGACACAATACACACCGGGACTGCTCTGCCCTGCGCACCTCAGCACTGTGATCCAAAGTCAGGCTTTCCTTTTATGGGGCCTAAGGGTGTCCGCTTCATGGACACCCCCATCTCCAAAGGAGACTCAAAAATCCCTCCCGGTGGGTCCCTACCCTGCGCCCCGCTTTCATCCCCTCTGTGGGTTGTACGCCTCTACTTATCTCTCAGACATCTGGGGATGCAGGTCCGTGTCAGGTGCAAAAGAAGGCAACCTCAACATCTGGGAAGTTCCTGCTGGCACTGTTGTTCAACAACTTCCTGTTGTTTCTTAGTCAGCTACATGAAAGAAATGCAAATATCAATGCATGATCTCTGCAGCACGCTGGCCAAAACCCAACAATTCTGCCACTCACCGTTCTCCTAAGAATACCCAGCTCCTGGGGCCGCACCCTTCGGCCGCGCTCCGAGGCTGATGCCGTTGTCACGGGTTAAGCCTGGGGTAAGAGGAGACGAGGTCATGTGGCATGGCTGAAACCTGACGGGACCCTCGCTGCTCCTTCCTGCTTCCCTTACTCACCGCAACTCCTTGGCAGCTGCCCAAGGCCACCTGGATGGCACCTTTAAATAGAAAAGATCAGGGCTTCCTCACCAGATCCTGTAACACATCCACAGGGCCCACACGTGCAGGGAACCCGGTGCATCAGCCGGCTGGTGACGGGGGCTTGGCAGGCTCCGATTGGATTGCCTAAGGCACAAAAAAGAGAATGGAAACTTAGAGCAGCACCAGAAACTGAGACTGGAGCAATATCAACTACTTCTCTCCACTGCTCACCTTGACTGCTGGTATCCAGATTTACTTCCTAAAAAGAAAGACAAAGAACAGAGCTGGAACAGAGTCACCACATACACTTCTGCTGCAGAGACAAATGGTGCCTCACCTGCTCGGGGGAAACCACTCACCCAGGATGGGGCCCTCTGGCACACATTTAATCCATCTGAACCTGAAAAAAAAAGTCAGGACAAGAGTCAAACTGTGGCAGGATAACTTAAGAGCTCCAGATATCCTGTGTCCATCTACAAATCCCACCTAGAGTCCAACTACACCCCACATTACAAACTTCAACTCCCCGGGACTTCTCCTATTGCACCGGGCTATGCAGCAGGGCAGAGCAGCTCCGGCACAAATGTGTGTGCGCACACCCGTGACACGGGACAGACAAGACGTGACAGATAACGGGGACACAACACGGACAGAAATCTCCTGGCAAGGAAAATGGCTGCGAGGACTGAGAGAATGCAACAGGAGATGACCGAGGGGAGACCGATGATGAGCTGATGAGGCTCAGAGAAACCTGGAGGAAGAAGATGCTAACCGAATGATTTATTCCAAGAACTGCAAAGATGGATGCTCGAGAATCCTACGGCCAGAAGCCTCTACCTGTACTCACGTTCTTTCGAGTCCTAGTCCGCCATAATAGATCCGGGCGGGGCAGAGCTGTCCATACAGCTCAGAACAAGACCTGAAAAGACAGCTGACCGGATGCTTCTAAAGAGACAAGAGAGTCTGATGCCTGTCTGAGATCCCGAGTCAAAAGTTCTATGGCATTGGCGCCACGCCAAGGAATGCAGAGAGCACAGATGCTAACAATGATGCCAGGGTTTCTGACAGGCCCCTCCAAGGCCTAAGATAAAAGACATGACATATCCAAACACACATAATACACAAAAGACAAGTGACATGATACACACCAGGACTGCTCTGCCCTGTGCACCTCAGCACTGTGATCCAAAGTCAGGCTTTGCTTTTATGGGGCCTAAGGGGCCGCTTCATGGACACCCCCCACCTCCTAAGTGGACTGAAAAACCCCTCCCAGTAATTCCCAAACCAGCACCCTGCTTTCATCCCCTCTGTGGGTCGTGGCCCTCTACTTATCTCTCGCACTCCTGGGGATGCCGGTCTCGGGTGCGAAGAAAGGCCACCTCGTCAGCCGGGAAGGTCCTGCTGGCACTGGGCTGGTGTCTCTCAGACAGCTGTATTAAAGAAAACCAAACATCAGTGCCCGATCTCGGCAGCCCATCGGCCAAAACCCCACAAGTCTGCTACTCACCCTTCTCCTAAGAACGCTCAGCTGCTCGGGCCGCACGCTTCAGGCACGCTCGGAGACCGAGGCCGTCGTCCCGGGGGGTGCCTGGGTTAAGAGGAGATGAGGTGATTTGGCATGGCTGAAACCTGAGGGGACCCTCGCTCCTCCTCCCTACTTCCCCGACTCACCACAACTCCTTGGCAGCTGCCCAAGGTCACCTGGATGGCACCTTTAAATGGAAGAGTTCAGGGTTTCATCACCAGATCCTGTAACGCATCCACAGGGCTCACACGTGCAGGGAACCCGGTGCGTCGGCCGGCTGGTGACGGGGGCTTGGCAGGCTCCGAGTGGATTGCCTAAACCACACAAAAGAGAATGGAGACTTAGACTTGCCCCAGGAATTGAGACCTCAGCAACAAGAAATGCTCCTGATCACCTTGCTCTCCTGAACTTGACTGCTGAGATCCAGCTTTACTTCCTAAAAATAAAGACAAAGAACAGAGCTGTAACAGGGTCACCCTCAACACTTCCCCTGCAGAGACAAATGGTGACTGACCTGCTTGTGGGAACCCACTCACCCAGGATGGGGGCTCTGCCATGGGTGCAATGCATCTGCACCTGAAAGAAAGTCAGAACATATGTCAAACACCTGCAGGATAACTCAAAAGCTGCAAACACCTTAGGTCAATCTAGGAATGGCATCTAGATTCCAAGTACACCCCACATTACAAATTTCAACTCCCCAGGGCTTGTCCTATTGCGCCAGGCTATGTGGCAGGGCAGAGCAGCTCCGGCACAAATGTGTGCAGACACCCGTGACACGGGACAGACAAGACGTGACAGACAACGGGGACACACACCGGGACTTCTCTGCCCTGTGCACCTCAGCACTGTGATGAAAAGTCAGGCTTTCCTTTTATGGGGCCTAAGGGTGTCCGCTTCATGGACACCCCCATCTCCAAAGGAGACTCAAAAACCCCTCCCGGTGGGTCCCTACCCTGCGCCCCACTTTCATCCCCTCTGTGGGTTGTACGCCTCTACTTATCTCTCAGACATCTGGGGATGCAGGTCCGTGTCAGGTGCAAAAGAAGGCAGCCTCAACATCTGGGAAGTTCCTGCTGGCACTGTTGTTCAACAACTTCCTGTTGTTTCTTAGTCAGCTACATGAAAGAAATGCAAATATCAATGCATGATCTCTGCAGCACGCTGGCCAAAACCCAACAATTCTGCCACTCACCGTTCTCCTAAGAATACCCAGCTCCTGGGGCCGCACCCTTCGGCCGCGCTCCGAGGCTGATGCCGTTGTCACGGGTTAAGCCTGGGGTAAGAGGAGACGAGGTCATGTGGCATGGCTGAAACCTGACGGGACCCTCGCTGCTCCTTCCTACTTCCCCTACTCACCGCAACTCCTTGGCAGCTGCCCAAGACCACCTGGATGGCACCTTTAAATAGAAAAGATCAGGGCTTCCTCACCAGATCCTGTAACGCACCCACAGGGCTCACACGTGCAGGGAACCCGGTGCATCAGCCGGCTGGTGACGGGGGCTTGGCAGGCTCCGATTGGATTGCCTAAGGCACAAAAAAGAGAATGGAAACTTAGAGCAGCACCAGAAACTGAGACTGGAGCAATATCAACTACTTCTCTCCACTGCTCACCTTGACTGCTGGTATCCAGATTTACTTCCTAAAAAGAAAGACAAAGAACAGAGCTGGAACAGAGTCACCACATACACTTCTGCTGCAGAGACAAATGGTGCCTCATCTGCTCAGGGGAAACCACTCACCCGGGATGGGGCCCTCTGGCACACATTTAATCCATCTGAACCTGAAAAAAAAGTTAGGACAAGAGTCAAACTGTGGCAGGATAACTTAAGAGCTCCTGATATCCTGTGTCCATCTACAAATCCCACCTAGAGTCCAACTACACCCCACATTACAAACTTCAACTCCCCGGGACTTCTCCTATTGCACCGGGCTATGCGGCAGGGCAGAGCAGCTCCGGCACAAATGTGTGCGCGCACACCCGTGACACAGGACAGACAAGACGTGACAGACAACGGGGACACGACACGGACAGAAATCTCCTGGCAAGGAAAATGGCTGCGAGGACTGAGAGAATGCAAAAGGAGATGACCGAGGGGAGACCGATGGTGAGCTGATGAGGCTCAGAGAAACCTGGAGGAAGAAGATGCTAACCGAATGATTTATTCCAAGAACTGCAAAGATGGATGCCCGAGAATCCTACGGCCAGAAGCCTCTACCTGCCCTCACGTTCTTTCGAGTCCTAGTCCGCCATAATAGATCCTGGCGGGGCAGAGCTGTCCACACAGCTCAGAACAAGACCCGAAAAGACAGCTGACCGGATGCTTCTAAAGAGACAAGAGAGTCAGATGCTTGTCTGAGCTCCTGAGTCCAAAGCTCTATTGCATTGGTGCCATTCTCTAGGAATGCAGAGATCACAGATACTAACAATGATGCCAGGGCTCCTGACAGGCCCCTCCAAGGCCTAAGGTAAAGGACATGACATATCCAAACACACATAATACACAAAAGACAAGTGACACGATACACACCGGGACTGCTCTGCCCTGCGCACCTCAGAACTGTGATCCAAAGTCAGGCTTTCCTTTTATGGGGCCTAAGGGTTTCTGCTTCATGGACACCCCCATCTCCAAAGGAGACTCAAAAATCCCTCCCAGTGGGTCCCTACCCTGCACCCCGCTTTCATCCCCTCTGTGGGTTGTACGCCTCTACTTATCTCTCAGACATCCGGGGATGCAGGTCCGTGTCAGGTGCAAAAGAAGGCAGCCTCAACATCTCGGAAGTTCCTGCTGGCACTGTTGTTCAACAACTCCCTGTTGTTTCTTAGTCAGCTACATGAAAGAAATGCAAATATCAATGCATGATCTCTGCAGCACACTGGCCAAAACCCAACAATTCTGCCACTCACCGTTCTCCTAAGAATGCCCGGCTCCTGGGGCCAGGCCCTTCGGCCGCGCTCCGAGGCTGATGAAAACACAGGAACAGATGCTTAGAGTTGCACCGGAAAGTGAGACTGGAGCAATAACAACTGCTTCTGGACGCTACTCAATGCTCACCTTGCCCACCTCACCTTGACTGCTGATATCCAGCTTTACCTCCTAAAAAGAAAAAGAACAGAGCTGTAACAAAGTCACACTTTACACTCTCCCTGCAGAGACAAACGGTGACTGACCTGCTCAGGGGAACCTCCTCACCCGGGATGGGTGGATGGATTTTGCCCTGGATTTTATCCTTCTGCGTCTGAAAGAAAGTGAGGACAAAAGTCAAAGGGCTGCAGGATAACTTCACAGCTCCAAACATCTTCTGTCTATCTAGGAATATCATCTAGAGTCTGGCAACACCCCACAAACTGCGAGTCCCTGGGACTTGTCCTCTTGCAGCAGGCTATGCGGCAGGGCAGGGCAGAGCAGCTCCGGCACAAATATGTGCAGACACCCGTGACACAGAACGTGACAAACAGGGGGACGATAAACACAACACATCATGCTTGTGGTGAGGGTCTCGAGGGGAAAAGGCAAAAGGGACCCCAAAGACTCACTAGGTAACACGGTACGCCGGACAACACGACGTGGACCGGAACTGTTCTGCGCTGCCCGCCTGAAAGCTGCCATCAAAATCAGAGCCTCTCCCTTCAGCTGTCCTAAGAGGCCCCTTGGAGGAGATTGCTTTTCCCTCTGCTATTTTTTAAATCTGTCCCAGGAACTCCCAACCCGCTACTCTCCCATTGTCCCATCTCCAGGCCGTGGCCCCGACTTATCTTTTGGATGATCGGTGATGAGGATCCACGTTGCACCTGAAATGAGCCTGCCTCAGAGGGCCCTGTGATCGCCTGTTAGCCTCTCGGTCAGCTACAATAAAGAAAACCAAAACCAATGTATGAGTACAGAGTTATGTGGGCCAAATCCCAGCGAGTCAGCTACTTGCCCTCTCCTGAGTGTGCCTGAGTCCTTCAGGCTCCAGCTTCATCCTGATTCCAAGGCTGTGGCCGTTATTATGAGTGGCACCTGGGTTAGAGAAAAGCAACGTGAAATGGCATTCCTGTGAGTGCAGTGGGTGACCTTGTGTGCTGTAAGACGTGTGAATGCCTCTGCTCGGCTTCTAAAAGGCCTGGGGTGGGGGGCTCAAATAAACACCCTTTCTCACCCTGCTGCCTTCAAACCCATGCCCCCAACAATAACTCCTAACCGGATACCCGCTCAGCCTCCCTCTCCTAGTCACAATCCTCAACTCACCTGAAGCCTCAATCTCAAACATCATCTTAGACACTGGGCAGATGCCTCTTGGGACACGATGAATCTGCTGAAAAAAGTGTTGTAGCTGACACAACCTGGAGCCTCTGGAAGCTGCACTCCTCCTAAAAAAAAAAAAAAAAACAGAACAAAATCAGAAATTACAAATGCACTTTACCACCCCTAAACACAAAACCCAAAATTGTGAACTTAAATACTCGCTGTATTCCAGGCTGTTTTCTTCACAGTATCTTCAAAGCCTCTGTTGCTTTAGATGCCCAGAAACACCTGCTGAAAACAAGCTGAGGTAAACTGAAAGAGCCTCTTACCTGAAATGAGAGGAGAGCTCTTATCCCAGCACATCGCAGAGGGGGAATGAAGGCCCTGGGCAAAGGCTGGGGTTAATATACCCCTGATGGTGCCCGCCTCTCGTTCCCATGGCACCCAGGAAAAGGAAGGGGGCGAATCCCACGGGGTATAACAACCCTCAGAGCGACTGCAGGTGTTTGGCGTTTCTAATTTGATTTCAAGGGGAGTAGAGGGCTTGTTATGGAAGAAAACTCTCCAGAAAAATATCAGTGCTTTTTTTTTTGCAACATCTATTTGGAGCAAAAGGGTACAAAACTGGTAAGAAATAAAAGTTTCTGTTTAGACAGCATAACTAGATAAATTGGGTGATTTGCTGTTAACTTTCCTAATCATTCCTTAGTGGCTACTAAGTAGTATTTCACGTGTGACTAAGCTGGGTGGAGAAAATTGTCTAAGTCTCCTTGGGACCTCTAATTAGGCCTAACTACTTTATAAGTAAAAATAAGAAAAATAAAAGCTTCCCAGGCAGTGTAAAGGTTAAGTGCGTGCCCGGCTTACCCTGCTCTGAGATACTTGGTCCTATGGCACAGAAAGAAGAGCCCTGAAATGTAGTTTTAAACCCTTAAAATGCTGAAAAAAGCAGAGCTTCCTTCCAGTGAACCCCTTAAACAGAGGAAATGGGGCAGCTACCTCTACTGAAACTAATACAATGGCAAATAAATAGCTTCTGCCCTTTAATTTATTCTCCTTAAGTACTGGGAAAAGAGGGGTTTTCCTCTCCAGTGGAATCCAGAGGTTTTTCTCTCTCTTTAAATCTCTCCAGTGATGAAAAAAGAGGGATTTTTCCCTCAGTTCAAACTCTTAAGATGGAGGGTATAGCTGGGCTTCTCCCTCAATTTAGGCCTCAGGACAACAAAAAGGGGCTGGCTACCCTTAATTCAAACCCATAAGAAACATTGTCAAGGTTTTCCCCTTCTACTTAAACAGGAAAATAATCAAAAATGAGGACTCCCTGTCAATTAATACCCTGAACAGCACAGAAAAGGCAGGGATTCTTTCAACTGAGACCACTAAAATTGCAGGGGAAGCAGAGTCCCTCCCAGTTTGAACACAAAAAATAAAGGAAAAGGAAGCTTTTTCCCTTTTTTCTAAACCCTTTTTCTCCTAATAACCCCTCTCCTTTCTGGGAGTGCTGTGGAGGGCCTGGGGGCTCTGGGGAGGGACTGGCACAGTAAAAGGGGAAAGTTGAAAGCCCTCTCCTGGAACCCCACATGCTGCCTGGCCCGCTCAGATGCTGCCCCTTGGCAAAAGGGCTCTTCCCTTGGCATTTTCTCAAAGTGTTGCTCCGTGCCCGGGTGGGTCCGGCTGCTCCCTAGTCCGTGCTGGATGCTCCGACCGTAGTTCCTGGAGGGACCCTTGGGATGCCCCTGTTAGCCCCTCTGGACTAGCAGCTCCCTGTGCGGCTGTGCCTGGGTAACCCTCTGAAAGCAGCTGGGCACACGGGGGGCTGCTAGACCTTGGAGTGGGCTTGAGGTGAAGAAAGGTCCTGTGAGGAGTTCCTTCCCCTACACAGCCCTTCGTCTGCCCCTTAAACCATGGACTGCCAGACTTTCCTTTCTAAGGAAATTAACGGTCTTTCCTCTCTGTGTGCCCGTGGCCGAAACTGCGATTCGGCCTCCAAAACCGCAGAGAACGATTTCTCACGGACCGCGGCTGCCGACGCCGAGAACTCTTGCCGCCCTTGGAGTGCCACGTGCCTCCTGCGAACGGACGTCGACGCGCAGCGGGGGTGAGTTTGGCTTTACGGGGAAGAGGGCCGGCGCAGGATTTCTCCGGGAGCAAAGCTGCCCCCACCAAGAACTCGGGCTGCCCTGGCAGTGCCGAGCACCTCCTGCGAACTGGCGTCGGGAGACGCGGGGGGTGAGTTTTTCTGTGCGGAAGTTCTCCCAGACCAAAGCTGAGAGCATCTAACCCTAACCACAACAACTTAGCTGGGTCTAAAACTTACAACCTTTGGACTGGCAGTGTGGGACCCGACCCGCTGTGCCGCCGCTGGCCCCTTGCTCAAGCATTCCCCTGCAGTCCTAAAACTCTGCCTTTTCAGAGGGTGTTTCCTCTGACCCTGACCGTAATCTTCCAAATATGCTAAAGACTCATAAAATGGCTTTGAAAAAGCCCCAACAATACCCTAAGTAGTCCCAGAAAAGTCCCTTCCAAAATCCCCTAAATACCTGTAAAAGTCCTGGAAAAAAACCTCAAAAAAACATGCTCAGTCTCCGAGCTCTACCTCTTGCTGTCTAGCCCACAGATGTCGTTCCTACCTTTTTGCAGTGGGTCCGTTGTCCTCTGAGGGTTCTGTCATTGTGCTGCTGTGTGAGGGTTGCTGTCTGGTCACGCTGTTAGGGTTGCTGTGTTGTGCTGCTGTTGGGGGAAAAGGCTGTTTTTAGGGGGGCTGCTTAGGCTGAGGTTAGGGCTGGGGTGAGGGGTGGTACAGCTGTACCCTGTACCCCTGATCTCCACTGGACTGTCCAGCCCTCAAGCCCTCTCTCTTTACCCCTCAACTGGTCCCTCTGCCCCCCAGCCCTCAGCTCCTGTGCGTCACCCTTGACCCCTCTCCTTTGCCCCTCAGCCCCCAGCTTCTCTGTGTCACCCTACAGCTGCCCCTGCCACCCTCAGCATCTCTGTGTGTCACCCGCTGTCCCCTCTCCCTGTTCCTCCCTCAGCCCCCAGCCTTTGTCACCCTCAAGCCCCCACAGTGCCCCTCAAGCTGCCCCTCATCCTCCATGTGTTGTGCCATGAAAAGACCCTAAAAAAACCTAAAAATTCCCTGAAAAACCCTAAGAATACCCTAGCCCTAAAAAGTCCTTCTCATACCCTCAATAGTCCTAAAAAACCCCCAAAAACACCCAACCCCCCCCCCAAAACAATTCTTCAAAGTACAACCGAGTGCACAGCCTCGTCCCTGTGTGAGTAAAAGTTTGAGGTTTTGCCGGCAGCGTCGCCGAGTGCTGAGGGGTCCCCTGGTCGATAGGGCAACTTGGGAGGGTTTGCTTCAGACTTTGCTTGTGAAAGGTGTGAGAAAAGCAAGCAGCTCTGAAGCAGATGAGCCCCCTCTTGCCTGTTGAAGTGTTGGATAAATCAAAGATAAACCTCAAGGTCCCTTCCCACCCAAACCATTCCGTGATTCTTTGCCCTGGAGGCAAGGGTGCACCTGGCACCGCATTTCTCTTCACAGAGAAAAGCAAGGCACAAGTCTTCCCAAGAATATTTCTCGGATTCACATTCTCTGAACCTCAGAGGAAGGAAAAACAATTCTTATCTCATTTACTGTGCCTGTGTTTGTGCCGAAGTAGAATGCAGCGTGGAGATTGTTTACCCAAAGTGATGGTGTTTTGTTTCCTTGGCCTGTCGGGGCCAAGTGTGTGTGCGTGTTGGGACTGTTGGGTGACAGTCATGAGTTGTGTGCGGGGTTGAGTACTTGGCAGATTGGGTTTAGATGTAATGTAATATAGTACAATAAAGCAATTAATTAGCCTTCTGATAAGGCAGAATGCAGACTGGAAATATTTGCACATATGATATTAAAGGACATGTGAACCACCTTTCTGTGAGGCGCGGAGGGATACATGCAAGGCGCTGCAGTTTTTGCCTGCTGTGGTGCCGTGTATAAACACACTGGTGGCAGAAGTGGCGTGAAAGGGCACAGGGATGCCGGCTGTGGCCGGACAGCGGCACGCAGCGGCTCGGAATCGGGACCGGGCTGTACCAAAGCTGTGGTGAACGCAGTGGGGGTTGGCGGCGGGGCCGTGGAGATAGAACTGCGCATGCGTGCGGCTGATCCCGGAAGCAGCGCTGTGGTTCCATGAGTCGGCGCGGAGTGATATCGCTGGTGCTGGGGTTGTAGCAACTGCGCATGCGTGGGTTCTGTCACTACCGCAGTGCGGGCAGTCATCATGGCGGCGGGCAGGACGGGGCGTGCGGGAGACGGCGGAGCTACGGGAACGGGGCCGCAGCTGCGGCCGTGGAAGGGAACGCCGGGACGTCCGTGGTTGCAGGAGGCGGCGGAGCCATGCCATCCAGCAGCTCTGAAGCGGGAGGGTGCGGTGGGGAAGGCACGGCTCGGCCCGCCATGCAGCGGCGGCGGCAGGAGAGGGGAAGCGACCACGGGCGGCGCTGACGGGAGCCTGGGCTGGAGCGCCGCGGCGCTGGCATGGGGTGCCTTGGGTGGCTGGGGCGCCCGGGTAAAACAGTCATTAAAACACCCTAAAAATTATTGAAAAAGCCCTAAAGGTATCCTAAACATTTCCAGAGAATTCCTAAAAAACTCCTGAAAAAAAACCCCTAAAATATCCCTAAAAATCCCTGAAAAATCACCTGAAAGACCCTAAAAAACAGTTTAACCCCTACCTGTAACACTGTGGCCTCCAAATATCATCTCTACCTATTAATCGGGGTAACTGCAAGACCCTCAAACACCACCCCAATCACCAGCTTGAGTTGGTCTGGGCAGCACCAAATAAAATTAAAAAAAAAGCTTTAAAAATAGAAAAATTAAAAATAAAAATTAAATAAAAAATAAAATAAAAAATAAAATAAATGCTTTAAAACTGGGAAAATAAAAAAAAATAGAAAATTTAAAAAATAAAAAGCTTTAAAAACAGAAAAATTAAAACTAAAAATTAAAAAAAATTTTAAAAAATAAAACAAATGCTTTAAAAATAGAAAAATTAAAACTAAAAATAAATAAAAAAGAAAATTAAAAAATAAAATAAATGTTTAAAAATAAAAAAATTAAAACTAAAAATTAAATAAAAAATAAAAAGAGCTTTAAAAATAGAAAGATCAAAAATAAAAATTAAATAAAAAATAAAAAATAAAAAAATGTTTTAAAAATAAAAAAAATCAAAACTAAAAATTAAATAAAAAGGAAAATTTAAAAAATAAAACAAATAGTTTAAAAATAAAAAATTAAAACTAAAAATGAAATAAAAAATAAAATTAAAAAAATAAAACAAATAGTTTAAAAATAAAAAATTAAAACTAAAAATGAAATATAAAATAAAATTAAAAAATAAAAAAAAGCTTTAAAAATAGAAAAATTTTAAAAAATTAAATAAAAAATAAAAAAAATCTTTAAAAACAGAAAGATCAAAAATAAAAATTAAATAAAAAATAATAAAAAATGCTTTAAAAATAAAAAAATTAAAACTAAAAATTAAATAAATAAGAAAATTTAAAAAATAAAATAAATAGTTTAAAAATAAAAAATTAAAACTAAAAATGAAATAAAAAATAAAATTAAAAACTAAAATAAATGTTTAAAAATAAAAAAATTAAAACTAAAAATTAAAAAAAAATTAAAAAGCTTTAAAAATAGAAAGATCAAAAATAAAAATTAATTTTAAAAAAAATGTTTAAAAATAAAAAAATCAAAACAAAAATTAAATAAAAAATAAAATTAAAAAAATAAAATAAATGCTTTAAAAATGGAAAAAGCAAAACATAAAAATGAAAGAAAATATAATATTAAAAAGATAAAATAAATAGTTTAAAAATAAAAAATTAAAACTAAAAATGAAATAAAAAATTAAATAAAAAATTAAAAAAAGCTTTAAAAATAGAAAGATCAAAAATTAAAATTAACTAAAAAATTTAAAAAAGCTTTAAAAATAAAAAAATCAAAACTAAAAATTAAATAAATAATAAATTTTTTTAAAAGCTTTAAAAATAGAAAAAAGCAAAAAATAAAAATGAAATAAAAAATAAAATTAAAAAAATAAATGCTTTAAAAATAAAAAAAATTAAAACAAAAAATGAAATAAAAAATAAAATTAAAAGATAAAATAAAAAGCTTTAAAAATAGAAAAATCAAAAATAAAAACTACATAAAAAATAAAAAATAAAATAAATGCTTTAAAAATAAAAAAATCAAATCTAAAAATAAATAAAAACTAAAAAAATAAAATAAATGCTTTAAAAAAAGATAAAGCAAAAAAAAATATGAAATGAAAAATAAAATTAAAAAAATAAAATAAATAGTTTATAAATAAAAAATGAAAACTAAAAACTAAAAAATAAAATTAAAAAAAATAAATGCTTTAAAAAAATAAATCAAAAATTAAAATTAAAAAATTAAAAAATAAAATAAAAAGCTTTAAAAATAGATAAATCAAAAATAAAAATTAAATCAAAAATAATAAGAAAAAAAACTTAAAAAAAACCCCTCAAAACTAAAAATTAAGAAAAAAATAAAAATAGAAAAATTTTTAAATGCTTTAAAAATATAAAAATTTAAACTAAACATTAAATAAAAAGGAAAATTAAAAAATAAAATAAATGCTTTAAAATAGAAAAATTAAAACTAAAAAAAAGATTAAAAAAAGCTTTAAAAATAGGAAAATTTAAAAAAATTAAATAAAAATTAAATTTAAAAAAAATTAATTAAAAATAATTAAAAAACCAAATAAAATCCGTAAAGTACTGTAAAGTACCGTAAAAGTTCCATAAAAGGTAGTGTCGTAAAGCGCGACTGTCGAAAAAACGCACCTTTTACGACAGTCGCGCTTTACGGCACCTTTCACGACACTTTTGCGACAGTCGCACTTTACGGCACCTTTTACGACACTTTTGCGACAGTCGCACTTTACGGCACCTTTTACGACACTTTCGCGACAGTCGCGCTTTACGGCACCTTTTACGACACCTTTACGACAGTCGCGCTTTACGGCACCTTTTACGACAGTCGCGCTTTACGACACCTTTTACGACAGTCGCGCTTTACGGCACCTTTTGCGACAGTCGCGCTTTACGGCACCTTTTACGACACTTTTACGACAGTCGCGCTTTACGGCACCTTTTACGACAGTCGCGCTTTACGGCACCTTTTACGACAGTCGCGCTTTACGGCAGTTTTACGACAGTCACGCTTTACGGCACCTTTTGCGACAGTCGCGCTTTACGGCACCTTTTGCGACAGTCGCGCTTTACGGCACCTTTTACGACACTTTTGCGACAGCCGCGCTTTACGGCACCTTTTACGACAGTCGCGCTTTACGGCAGTTTTACGACGTTTTATGGAAATTTTACGGCACTTTACAGCACTTTAGAGTTTTTATTTTATTTTTCATGTATTTTTAATTAATTTTATTTTATTAATTTTGGGGCTTTTTAAGTTTTTCTATTTTTAAAGCTTTTTATTTTATTTTTTAAATTTTTTTGGTTTTTTTATTTTCCTATTTTTAAAGCTTTTTATTTTATTTTTAAAATTTTTTAAAATATAATTTTTAAATTTAATTTTTCTTTTTTTAAAGCATTTATTTTTTTAATTTTGTTTTTTATTTAATTTTTATTTTTCTATTTTTAAGCCTTTGTATTTTTTATTTTTTATTTATTTTTATTTTTAAACCTTTTTATTTTTTAAATTTTTTTATTTAATTTTTTTTATTTTTAAAACATTTATTTTATTTTTTAAATATTTATATTTAATTTTTAATTTTTCTATTATTAAAGCGGGTTTTTTTAATTTTATTTTTAATTTTTTTAAATTTTTCTCTTTTTAAAGTATTGTTTTAATTTTTTTTTATTTTTATTTTTCATTTTTCTATTTTTAAAGATTTTTATTTTGTTAATTTTTATTTAATTTTTATAATTCATTTTTTTATTTTAAAGGATTTATTATATTTTTTAGTTTTGTTTTTTATTGAATGTTTATTTTTCTATTTTTAAAGCATTTATTTGATTTTTAATTTTTTTATTTAAGTTTTAATTTTTCTATTTTTAAAGCCTTTTTAAAATTTTTTAAATTTGTTTTTATTTTTAATTTCTCTATTTTAAAAGCATTTTATTTTATTAATTTTTATTTAATTTTTATATTTAATTCTTTTATTTTTAAAACAATATTA
Organism: Molothrus aeneus; assembly: GCF_037042795.1. NCBI lineage: Eukaryota > Metazoa > Chordata > Aves > Passeriformes > Icteridae > Molothrus > Molothrus aeneus. The sequence goes on along the minus strand of NC_089659.1, from coordinate 19,967,102 downwards.
TATTTTTTAATTTTGTTTTTTATTGAATGTTTATTTTTAATTTTTCTATTTTAAAAGCATTTATTTGATTTTTAAAATTTTTTTATTTAATTTTTAATTTTTCTATTTTTTTAACCTTTTTTAAATTTTTTTAATTTGTTTTTATTTTTAATTTTTCTATTTTTAAAGCTTTTAATTTTTTTAATTTTATTTTTAATTTTTTTATTTTTAAGTTTTCTATTTTTAAAGCATTTATTTTTTTAATTTCGTTTTTTATTTATTTTTCTTTTTTTAATTTTTGTATTTTTAAAGCATTTATTTTTTAATTTTGGGGTTTTTTTAATTTTTATATTTATTTTTTCTATTTTTAAAGCATTTATTTTTTAATTTTGTTTTTTTATTTACTTTTTATTTTTAAGATTTTCTATTTTCAAAGGTTTTGATTTTTTAAATTTTATTTTTTATTTATTTTTATTCTTATTTTTTTTATTTTTAAAGCATTTATTTTTTTAATTTTATTTTTTATTTAATTTTTATTTTTAATTTTTCTATTTTCAAAGCTTCTTTATTGTTAAATTTTATTTTTAATTTACTTTTTATTTTTAATTTTATATTTTGAAACCTTATTTTATTTTTTAATTTTAGTTTTTTATTTCTATTTTTAATTTTTCTATTTTTAAACCCTTTAATTTTATTAATTTTTAATTTAATTTTTATATTTATTTTTTCTATTTTTAAAGCATTTATTATATTTTTTTAATTTTGTTTGTATTAAATTTTTATTTTTAATTTTTATATTTTTAAAGCATTTATTTTATTTATTTAATTTTATTTTTTATTTAATTGTTATTTTTAATTTTTCTATTTTTAAAGCATTTTTTAAATTTCATTTTTATTTAATTTTTATTTTTAATTTTTCTCTTTTTAAAGCATTTTAATTTTTAATTTTTTTTGTTTTTTATTTCTAATTTTTCTATTTTTAAAGCATTTATTTTTTTAATTTTGTTTTTAATTTAATTTTTATTTTTAATTTTTCTATTTTTAAAGCTTTTTATTTTATTTGGTGCTGCCCAGACCAATTTAAGCTGGTGCTTGTGGTGGTGTTTGAGGGTCTTGCATTACGGCACTACATTTTATGGAACTTGTACGGCACTTTACAGCACTTTACAGTTTGGTTTTTTATTATTTATTTTTAATTAATTTTGTTATTTTATTTATTTTTATTTTTAATTTTTCTATTTTTAAAGCATTTTATTACATTTTATTTGGTGCTGCCCAAACCTGCTGTAGTGCATTTTTATACTTTGTAATACTTTGAAGTAATTTTGTTTTGTATCCTCATATTTTTCCCAAATGGTTTATCCCAAACTGTACCCCCCTCCCTTTACCTGTGTTATCCCTCTCCCGGGATGAGATCATCCCCAAACCCCCACCCTGGCTCTCTGTCAATCACTCAGCCTCCCATTCCCTCCATCCAGAAGTTTCGGTCCAAGTCCTCGAGTGATTAGCCAGAGGCTAGGGGTCAGCCCCCCAGGCCTTGCCCCATACGCTGTCCTATATGTCTATCCCCCAGCATCCATCCCTTAGGGTCACTTAATGGTTGGTAGGATGTTATCTACTGTCGGTTTCCACCTCCCTTAAAATGTAACCTTGGAACAGCTCCCGGGACTCTCGGCAGGAGCCCCCTGAGGTGCAGGAGCTCCTATGGGACTCCTAATAAAACCTTGCATTAACCCCTGCTAAGAGTCGGCCCTTTATCATCTACCGCTGTCTCTGGTGTCATTTGTGCTGCAAAGGCGACCAGCCCAGGTGCCCTCAGCACCCTCGGGGCACAGAGAGTGTCTCCCCGCTCTCGGCCGTGCCGGGGCTGCCAACTCAGGACCGGCCGAGGGTTCCTGAGGGGTTCGCACAAACCCGCTCGGCCACTGATTGTGGTGGTGTTTGAGGGTCCTCCAGGACAAGGGAGGAGATAAGAATCTTGACTCCCCCTTTCAGAAGGCTGAAATATTATTTTATGATCTCTATTATATTAAAAGAAAATGAGATATTAGAACTACACTAAAAGAGCAAGGAGACATCAGAAAGCTGGAAAGGAATGAATAATAAAAACCTGGGACTGATCACAGCCCCGACACCGCTGGACCATGATTGGTCATCAAGTAGAAACAACGCACAGGAGACCAACCCAAGATGCCCCTGGTTGCTAAACCATCTCCAGCCCACACTCCACAGCCAGCAGATTGTTATTGGTTCCATTTCTGTTCTGAGGCTTCTCAGGAGAAAAATCCCAGCGAAAGGATTTTCATCAAACACGTCAGTGCCAGGTGATGGCACAGGCAGCATGGGCTGGCAGAGGTCACTGTGTCATCCCTGCCAGCCCAGGTGTCACAGCAAGGAGGAGAGAGTTCACCCTGTGCTCACACTGCAATACAGAGCAATACAACACAACACACACATTAACACAAGATTATAACCTTTTTCTATTTTCATTACATGTGGATTTATTGTTACAGGACACCCAAAACAACAAAAGCACACAAAAAACAGCACTCATCTACCATTAACACCCCCTTCAAATGACACACAAACTCACCGTCCCTCCCCTCACAACTGCTAAATTACACCCCAGCAATCCTTGGTCCTCAGGAACGTGGTTCCCAGGAGCCTCCAAAAAATCCTCCTGCCTGACGAAATACCCAGTCCCTGGACGGTGCGCGCCCAAACTTTGGCGATGAACGTCGCCTCGCAGACCGACTGGGACCGGGGAAAAAAAACCCAGCCGGGGGGCAAAAAAAAAAGAAAACAAAAACCCAGCCGGGGGTGGCGGTGGGGAACCAGGCTAGGGATTTTTTACTCTAAATTTACAAATGAGTTGAAAAACCTGAAAAGCAAAAGTCACACAGTTAAATCCAGTCAGCATGCGCTCACACACTCAGAGATGAGCAGACAGACAGACACAGACACATGCTCACGCACTCCTCCCATTTAAACGTTCCCTGTGGCTCTTACTCGAGACGCTGAAGAACGCGCTTCCACGCTTCTTCTGGCTGCCGCTCCTCGACGTCAAATGGTAGATTCTGGGGAAATCGGCAGCCTCGGGGACCTGTGAGACGACAGGAAGCGGTCGATGAGTGGCTGACAGCTAGGACTTGTCCCCGCTCTGGACCAATAAATTTTCTACCCAAAATCCCATAAAAGACAGATGAACAGACAAGTTTTTATAACTGTTCTACCTAACTGTGACTATGTGCCAGGGCAGGGCAGCTCCGACCATAAGTGGTACAACGTAAGTACACACGATATAAGCCGACGCATACAGTGCAAGTGCACATGGAGTGTAAGTACATACAGTATAAGCCAACATAGGTACACACAATATAAGTACATACAGTATAAGCCAGCATAGGTACAAGCAATGTAAGCACATACAGTATAAGCCAGGACTTGAGGTAACTCTCTGGAAGATACTAATTCTTGAGCCCTATACCCTTTGAGAAGATAGAACCTATAGAACTTCTGCAGTCACGTGAGGAGGGTGTAAGACGCTTCCTCAGGAAGTCCAAGAGAATGGCGTGGAAAAAAAGGCACTACCAAAGCCGGTAGTGAGAAGGAAGACGGATGAGAACATCTTGTCCCTTTGAGACATTCCTGTCTCAAAGAGTAAAAATGTAAAGATGCCGGAATAAGGGATATCCGGAAAGGAACGTGACTAGAATATGGGCAATGTGGCACGGAATAGTGCCAATAAAGCATCGAGACGTGACAAAGGCCTGTGACACGTAAGACAATGGACACAGACTACATAACACAGACACAGACGACATAACATAGACACAGACGACATAACACAGAGACGAGTGACAACTGCCTGGCACTGTCCCCGTAGGGACCCGAGATTCCTAACGCAAGATGAGCCAGAGGCTGATGATGCCAAAGGAAAGGAAGCCCTATGACGAGAGCACGTGATGATGAAACGGAACTCGTTAAAACAAGTTAGTGCCACAGCAATTAAGAGGATGCTCGAGAGGCTCGGCGAGCCTAGAGAAGGAAGCCGACTGCCGGGTGACCGTGGCCGTAGCTCCGGACGCGAAGGCGAGCTCCTCGGGGGAAAGATCCGTGACGACGTCGAGTCGAGGAAGGCGGACGACACAAAGTACGCGAAAATGTGAAGATGGGTCGGAACTGCCCTGCCCGGCAAAGGCTCTGGCGAGGCTGAGGGGAAACCCTCTCCCTTTACTTCCAGAGAGCCCGCCCCCCTACAGACCTGTCCCCTAAGCTGACATCTGATGGCCTCCTGTGAGAGTAAAGGTTTTTACCCTTCTCCCAGCCACTGGCCCCGACACTTAGCTTTTGGAAGAGGAGCGGACAAAATCCATCCTCGGTCGGACGTGGACGTTGAGATGCTCTCCGTGTGTGCTTCGGTGCTGCCGTTTCCAAGCTTGGGCTACGAGCCTCCTCAGGGTACCTAAGACAAAACAGAAAACCTGACTATTGCCCTCAAAAACAGTAATCCCCGGGACTCCTCCGCACCACTGCCCCGGCTCACCTCAAATCATGATTTGACTCCAGAGGGTGCCTGGAAGATACCGGCGAAAAGAAAAGGTACACGCTTAGCATGCTGCTGTGTAACGCTCACCTAGGAGTCAGCCTGCCTAAACTCCGACTCACCTACCCTCCTCCCTGTTCCTTGGCGTGCCTAGGGCAGCGACAGCACCTGCAAAGAAACAAAGCAGAAAATTTGCTGAGATACTGTGAAAACACAACCTCCCAAATCTGACAAGGATGCCACAACAATACCTTAAGCCTGCACACACCTGGCACGGATATGCTCGGCCAGGATAGATGGCAAGTGGACCAGCTAAAAGACAACAAAAACAAGAGGAGATGCTTACAACTGCACAAAAACTGAGACATCAGCAATAACAACTGCTTCTGTACGCTACTCAATGCTCACCTCACCCACTCGGCCTTGACTTCCTAAAAAGAGAGACAAAGAACACTGCTGTAACAGCCACCATTTATGCTCCCTCTGCAGAAACAAACAGTGACTGACCTGCTCAGGGCAATCCCCTCACCTGGGATGGGGGGCTCTGCCCTGGATTTTATCCATCTGCATCTGAAAGAAAGTTAGGACTAAAGTCAAAGGGCTGCAGGATAACTTAAGAGCTCCAGATAACTTGTGTCCATCGACACATCGCACCTAGAGTTCAACTACACCCCACATTACAAACTTCAAGTCCACAGGACTTCTCATATTGCACCAGGCTATGCGGCAGGGCAGAGCAGCTCCGGCACAAATGTGTGTGCAGACACCAGTGACACAGGACAGGACGTGACAAACAACGGGGACACAACATGGACAGAAATCTCCTGGCAAGGAAAATGGCTGCGAGGACTGAGAGAATGCAAAAGGAGATGACTGAGGGGAGACCGATGGTGAGCTGATGAGGCTCAGAGAAACCTGGAGGAAGAAGATGCTAACTGAATGATTTATTCCAAGAACTGCAAAGATGGATGCCCGAGAATCCTACGGCCAGAAGCCTCTACCTGCCCTCACGTTCTTTCAACTCCAAGTCCGCCATAATGGATCCTGGCGGGGCATAGCTGTCCATACAGCACAGAACAAGACCTGAAAAGACATCCGACCGGATGCTTCTAAAGAGACAAGAGAGTCTGATGCCTGTCTGAGATCCCAAGTCAAAAGTTCTATGGCCTGGGTGCCAGGCCGAGGAATGCAGAGAGCACAGATGCTAACAATGATGCCAGGGTTTCTGACAGGCCCCTCAAAGGGCTCAGGGAAAAGACATGACATATGCAAACAACACATAAAACACAAAAGACAAGTGACACAATACACACCAGGACTGCTCTGCCCTGCGCACCTCAGCACTGTGATCCAAAGTCAGGCTTTGCTTTTATGGGGCCTAAGGGGCCGCTTCAGGGACACCGCCACCTCCAAAGGGGAAACAAAAACCCCTCCCAGTAATTCCCAAACCAGCACCCTGCTTTCATCCCCTCTGTGGGTCGTGGCCCTCTACTTATCGCTCGCACATCTGGGGATGCCAGTCTCGGGTGCGAAGAAAGGCCACCTCGTCAGCCAGGAAGCTCCTGCTGGCACCGGGCTGGTGTCTCTTAGACAGGTGTATTAAAGAAAACCAAACATCAGTGCCCAATCTCGGCAGCCCATCGGCCAAAACCCCACAAGTCTGCTACTCACCCTTCTCCGAAGAACGCTCAGCTGCTTGGGCCGCATGCTTCGGGCACGCTCAGAGACCGAGGCCGTCGTCACAGGGGGTGCCTGGGTTAAGAGGAGATGAGGTGATTTGGCATGGCTGAAACCTGAGGGGACCATCACTCCTCCTCCCTACTTCCCCGACTCACCCCAACTCCTTGGCAGGTGCCCAAGGCCACCTGGATGGCACCTTTAAATAGAAAAGTTCTGGGCTTCATCACCAGGTCCTGTAACGCATCCACAGGGCTCACACGTGCAGGGAACCCGGTGCATCGGCCGGCTGGTGACGGGGGCTCGGCAGGCTCCGAGTGGATTGCCTAAACCACAAAAAAAGAGAATGGAAACTTAGAGCTGCACCAGACACTGAGAGCTGAGCAATAACAACTACTTCTCTCCACTGCTCACCTTGACTGCTGGTACCCAGATTTACTTCCTAAAAAGAAAGACAAAGAACAGAGCTGGAACAGAGTCACCACATACACTTCTGCTGCAGAGATAAACGGTGCCTCACCTGGTTGGGGGAAACCACTCACCCAGGATGGGGCCCTCTGGCACACATTTAAGCCATCTGAATCTGAAAAAAAAGTTAGGACAAGTTATCCTGCAACAGTCTGGCTCTTAAGAGCTCCAGATATCCTGTGTCCATCTACAAATCCACCTAGAGTCCAACTACACCCCACATTACAAACTTCAAGTCCCCGGGACTTCTCCTATTGCACCACGCTATGCGGCAGGGCAGAGCAGCTCCAGCACAAATGTGTGTGCGCACACCCGTGACACAGGACAGACAGGACATGACAAACAACGGGGACACAACACGGACAGAAATCTCCTGGCAAGGAAAATGGCTGCGAGGACTGAGAGAATGCAAAAGGAGATGACCGAGGGGAGACCGATGGTGAGCTGATGAGGCTCAGAGAAACCTGGAGGAAGAAGATGCTAACTGAATGATTTATTCCAAGAACTGCAAAGATGGATGCCCGAGAATCCTACGGCCAGAAGCCACTACCTGTACTCACGTTCTTTCAAGTCCTTGTCCACCATAATGGATCCTGGCGGGGCATAGCTGTCCATACAGCTCAGAACAAGACCTGAAAAGACATCCGACCGGATGCTTCTAAAGAGACAAGAGAGTCTGATGCCTGTTTGAGATCCCGAGTCAAAAGTTCTATGGCCTGGGTGCCAGGCCGAGGAATGCCGAGATCACAGATGCTAACAAGATACCAGGGTCTCTGACAGGCCCCTCAAAGGGCTCAGGGAAAAGACATGACATATGCAAACAACACATAAAACACAAAAGACAAGTGACATGATACACACCAGGACTGCTCTGCCCTGCGCACCTCAGCACTGTGATCCAAAGTCAGGCTTTGCTTTTATGGGGCCTAAGGGGCCGCTTCAGGGACACCGCCACCTCCAAAGGGGAAATAAAAACCCCTCCCAGTAATTCCCAAACCAGCCCCCCGCTTTCATCCCCTCTGTGGGTCGTGGCCCTCTACTTATCTCTCGCACATCTGGGGATGCCGGTCTCGGGTGCGAAGAAAGGCCACCTCGTCGGCCGGGAAGCTCCTGCTGGCACCGGGCTGGTGTCTCTTAGACAGCTGTATTAAAGAAAACCAAACATCAGTGCCCAATCTCGGCAGCCCATCGGCCAAAACCCCACAAGTCTGCTACTCACCCTTCTCCGAAGAACGCTCAGCTGCTTGGGCCGCATGCTTCGGGCACGCTCAGAGACCGAGGCCGTCGTCACAGGGGGTGCCTGGGTTAAGAGGAGATGAGGTGATTTGGCATGGCTGAAACCTGAGGGGACCATCACTCCTCCTCCCTACTTCCCCGACTCACCCCAACTCCTTGGCAGGTGCCCAAGGCCACCTGGATGGCACCTTTAAATAGAAAAGTTCTGGGCTTCATCACCAGGTCCTGTAACGCATCCACAGGGCTCACACGTGCAGGGAACCCGGTGCATCGGCCGGCTGGTGACGGGGGCTCGGCAGGCTCCGAGTGGATTGCCTAAACCACAAAAAAAGAGAATGGAAACTTAGAGCTGCACCAGACACTGAGAGCTGAGCAATAACAACTACTTCTCTCCACTGCTCACCTTGACTGCTGGTACCCAGATTTACTTCCTAAAAAGAAAGACAAAGAACAGAGCTGGAACAGAGTCACCACATACACTTCTGCTGCAGAGATAAACGGTGCCTCACCTGGTTGGGGGAAACCACTCACCCAGGATGGGCCCTCTGGCACACATTTAAGCCATCTGAATCTGAAAAAAAAGTTAGGACAAGTTATCCTGCAACAGTCTGGCTCTTAAGAGCTCCAGATATCCTGTGTCCATCTACAAATCCCACCTAGAGTCCAACTACACCCCACATTACAAAGTCCAGGTCCCCGGGACTTCTCCTATTGCACCAGGCTATGCGGCAGGGCAGAGCAGCTCCAGCACAAATGTGTGTGCGCACACCCGTGACACAGGACAGACAGGACATGACAAACAACGGGGACACAACACGGACAGAAATCTCCTGGCAAGGAAAATGGCTGCAAGGACTGAGAAAATGCAAAAGGAGATGACCGAGGGGAGACCGATGGTGAGCTGATGAGGCTCAGAGAAACCTGGAGGAAGAAGACGCTAACTGAATGATTTATTCCAAGAACTGCAAAGATGGATGCCCGAGAATCCTACGGCCAGAAGCCACTACCTGTACTCACGTTCTTTCAAGTCCTTGTCCGCCATAATGGATCCTGGCAGGGCATAGCTGTCCATACAGCTCAGAACAAGACCTGAAAAGACATCCGACCGGATGCTTCTAAAGAGACAAGAGAGTCTGATGCCTGTCTGAGATCCCGAGTCAAAAGTTCTATGGCCTGGGTGCCAGGCCGAGGAATGCAGAGAGCACAGATGCTAACAAGATACCAGGGTTTCTGACAGGCCCCTCAAAGGGCTCAGGGAAAAGACATGACATATGCAAACAACACATAATACACAAAAGACAAGTGACACAATACACGCCGGGACTGCTCTGCCCTGCGCACCTCAGCACTGTGATCAAAAGTCAGGCTTTGCTTTTATGGGGCCTAAGGGGCCGCTTCATGGACACCGCCACCTCCGAAGTGGACTGAAAAACCCCTCCCAGTAATTCCCAAACCAGCACCCTGCTTTCATCCCCTCTGTGGGTCGTGGCCCTCTACTTATCTCTCGCACATCTGGGGATGCCAGTCTCGGGTGCGAAGAAAGGCCACCTCGTCAGCCGGGAAGCTCCTGCTGGCACCGGGCTGGTGTCTCTTAGACAGCTGTATTAAAGAAAACCAAACATCAGTGCCCAATCTCGGCAGCCCATCGGCCAAAACCCCACAAGTCTGCTACTCACCCTTCTCCGAAGAACGCTCAGCTGCTTGGGCCGCATGCTTCGGGCACGCTCGGAGACCGAGGCCGTCGTCACAGGGGGTGCCTGGGTTAAGAGGAGATGAGGTGATTTGGCATGGCTGAAACCTGAGGGGACCATCACTCCTCCTCCCTACTTCCCCGACTCACCCCAACTCCTTGGCAGGTGCCCAAGGCCACCTGGATGGCACCTTTAAATAGAAAAGTTCTGGGCTTCATCACCAGGTCCTGTAACGCATCCACAGGGCTCACACGTGCAGGGAACCCGGTGCGTCGGCCGGCTGGTGACGGGGGCTCGGCAGGCTCCGAGTGGATTGCCTAAACCACAAAAAAAGAGAATGGAAACTTAGAGCTGCACCAGACACTGAGAGCTGAGCAATAACAACTACTTCTCTCCACTGCTCACCTTGACTGCTGGTACCCAGATTTACTTCCTAAAAAGAAAGACAAAGAACAGAGCTGTAACAGAGTCACCACATACACTTCTGCTGCAGAGATAAACGGTGCCTCACCTGGTTGGGGGAAACCACTCACCCAGGATGGGGCCCTCTGGCACACATTTAAGCCATCTGAATCTGAAAAAAAAGTTAGGACAAGTTATCCTGCAACAGTCTGGCTCTTAAGAGCTCCAGATATCCTGTGTCCATCTACAAATCCCACCTAGAGTCCAACTACACCCCACATTACAAACATCAAGTCCCCGGGACTTCTCCTATTGCACCACGCTATGCGGCAGGGCAGAGCAGCTCCAGCACAAATGTGTGTGCGCACACCCGTGACACAGGACAGACAGGACATGACAAACAACGGGGACACAACACGGACAGAAATCTCCTGGCAAGGAAAATGGCTGCGAGGACTGAGAGAATGCAAAAGGAGATGACCGAGGGGAGACCGATGGTGAGCTGATGAGGCTCAGAGAAACCTGGAGGAAGAAGACGCTAACTGAATGATTTATTCCAAGAACTGCAAAGATGGATGCCCGAGAATCCTACGGCCAGAAGCCACTACCTGTACTCACGTTCTTTCAACTCCAAGTCCGCCATAATGGATCCTGGCGGGGCATAGCTGTCCATACAGCACAGAACAAGACCTGAAAAGACATCCGACCGGATGCTTCTAAAGAGACAAGAGAGTCTGATGCCTGTCTGAGATCCCAAGTCAAAAGTTCTATGGCCTGGGTGCCAGGCCGAGGAATGCAGAGAGCACAGATGCTAACAAGATACCAGGGTTTCTGACAGGCCCCTCAAAGGGCTCAGGGAAAAGACATGACATATGCAAACAACACATAATACACAAAAGACAAGTGACACAATACACGCCAGGACTGCTCTGCCCTGCGCACCTCAGCACTGTGATCAAAAGTCAGGCTTTGCTTTTATGGGGCCTAAGGGGCCGCTTCATGGACACCGCCACCTCCGAAGTGGACTGAAAAACCCCTCCCAGTAATTCCCAAACCAGCACCCTGCTTTCATCCCCTCTGTGGGTCGTGGCCCTCTACTTATCTCTCGCACATCTGGGGATGCCAGTCTCGGGTGCGAAGAAAGGCCACCTCGTCAGCCGGGAAGCTCCTGCTGGCACCGGGCTGGTGTCTCTTAGACAGCTGTATTAAAGAAAACCAAACATCAGTGCCCAATCTCGGCAGCCCATCAGCCAAAACCCCACAAGTCTGCTACTCACCCTTCTCCGAAGAACGCTCAGCTGCTCGGGCCGCATGCTTCGGGCACGCTCGGAGACCGAGGCCGTCGTCACAGGGGGTGCCTGGGTTAAGAGGAGATGAGGTGATTTGGCATGGCTGAAACCTGAGGGGACCATCACTCCTCCTCCCTACTTCCCCGACTCACCCCAACTCCTTGGCAGGTGCCCAAGGCCACCTGGATGGCACCTTTAAATAGAAAAGTTCTGGGCTTCATCACCAGGTCCTGTAACGCATCCACAGGGCTCACACGTGCAGGGAACCCGGTGCATCGGCCGGCTGGTGACGGGGGCTCGGCAGGCTCCGAGTGGATTGCCTAAACCACAAAAAAAGAGAATGGAAACTTAGAGCTGCACCAGACACTGAGAGCTGAGCAATAACAACTACTTCTCTCCACTGCTCACCTTGACTGCTGGTACCCAGATTTACTTCCTAAAAAGAAAGACAAAGAACAGAGCTGGAACAGAGTCACCACATACACTTCTGCTGCAGAGATAAACGGTGCCTCACCTGGTTGGGGGAAACCACTCACCCAGGATGGGGCCCTCTGGCACACATTTAAGCCATCTGAATCTGAAAAAAAAGTTAGGACAAGTTATCCTGCAACAGTCTGGCTCTTAAGAGCTCCAGATATCCTGTGTCCATCTACAAATCCCACCTAGAGTCCAACTACACCCCACATTACAAACATCAAGTCCCCGGGACTTCTCCTACTGCACCAGGCTATGCGGCAGGGCAGAGCAGCTCCGGCACAAATGTGTGTGCGCACACCCGTGACACAGGACAGACAGGACATGACAAACAACGGGGACACAACACGGACAGAAATCTCCTGGCAAGGAAAATGGCTGCGAGGACTGAGAGAATGCAAAAGGAGATGACCGAGGGGAGACCGATGGTGAGCTGATGAGGCTCAGAGAAACCTGGAGGAAGAAGACGCTAACTGAATGATTTATTCCAAGAACTGCAAAGATGGATGCCCGAGAATCCTACGGCCAGAAGCCACTACCTGTACTCACGTTCTTTCAAGTCCTTGTCCGCCATAATGGATCCTGGCGGGGCATAGCTGTCCATACAGCTCAGAACAAGACCTGAAAAGACATCCGACCGGATGCTTCTAAAGAGACAAGAGAGTCTGATGCCTGTCTGAGATCCCGAGTCAAAAGTTCTATGGCCTGGGTGCCAGGCCGAGGAATGCAGAGAGCACAGATGCTAACAAGATACCAGGGTTTCTGACAGGCCCCTCAAAGGGCTCAGGGAAAAGACATGACATATGCAAACAACACATAATACACAAAAGACAAGTGACACAATACACGCCGGGACTGCTCTGCCCTGCGCACCTCAGCACTGTGATCAAAAGTCAGGCTTTGCTTTTATGGGGCCTAAGGGGCCGCTTCATGGACACCGCCACCTCCGAAGTGGACTGAAAAACCCCTCCCAGTAATTCCCAAACCAGCACCCTGCTTTCATCCCCTCTGTGGGTCGTGGCCCTCTACTTATCTCTCACACATCTGGGGATGCCAGTCTCGGGTGCGAAGAAAGGCCACCTCGTCAGCCGGGAAGCTCCTGCTGGCACCGGGCTGGTGTCTCTTAGACAGCTGTATTAAAGAAAACCAAACATCAGTGCCCAATCTCGGCAGCCCATCGGCCAAAACCCACAAGTCTGCTACTCACCCTTCTCCGAAGAACGCTCAGCTGCTCGGGCCGCACGCTTCGGGCACGCTCGGAGACCGAGGCCGTCGTCACAGAGGGTGCCTGGGTTAAGAGGAGATGAGGTGATTTGGCATGGCTGAAACCTGAGGGGACCATCACTCCTCCTCCCTACTTCCCCGACTCTCCCCAACTCCTTGGCAGGTGCCCAAGGCCACCTGGATGGCACCTTTAAATAGAAAAGTTCTGGGCTTCATCACCAGGTCCTGTAACGCATCCACAGGGCTCACACGTGCAGGGAACCCGGTGCATCGGCCGGCTGGTGACGGGGGCTCGGCAGGCTCCGAGTGGATTGCCTAAACCACAAAAAAAGAGAATGGAAACTTAGAGCTGCACCAGACACTGAGAGCTGAGCAATAACAACTACTTCTCTCCACTGCTCACCTTGACTGCTGGTACCCAGATTTACTTCCTAAAAAGAAAGACAAAGAACAGAGCTGTAACAGAGTCACCACATACACTTCTGCTGCAGAGATAAACGGTGCCTCACCTGGTTGGGGGAAACCACTCACCCAGGATGGGGCCCTCTGGCACACATTTAAGCCATCTGAATCTGAAAAAAAAGTTAGGACAAGAGTCAAACTGTTGCAGGATAACTTAAGAGCTCCAGATATCCTGTGTCCATCTACAAATCCCACCTAGAGTCCAACTACACCCCACATTACAAACATCAAGTCCCCGGGACTTCTCCTATTGCACCACGCTATGCGGCAGGGCAGAGCAGCTCCGGCACAAATGTGTGTGCACACACCCGTGACACAGAACAGGACGTGACAGACAACGGGGACACAACACGGACAGAAATCTCCTGGCAAGGAAAATGGCTGCGAGGACTGAGAGAATGCAAAAGGAGATGACCGAGGGGAGACCGATGGTGAGCTGATGAGGCTCAGAGAAACCTGGAGGAAGAAGATGCTAACTGAATGATTTATTCCAAGAACTGCAAAGATGGATGCCCGAGAATCCTACGGCCAGAAGCCTCTACCTGCCCTCACGTTCTTTCAAGTCCAAGTCCGCCATAATGGATGCTGGTGGGGCAGAGCTGTCCACACAGCTCAGAACAAGACCCGAAAAGACATCCGACCGGATGCTTCTAAAGAGACAAGAGAGTCTGATGCCTGTGTGAGCTCCTGAGGCGAAAGTTCTATGGCATTGGTGCCAGGCCGAGGAATGCAGAGATCACAGATACTAACAATGATGCCAGGGCTCCTGACAGGCCCCTCCAAGGCCTAAGATAAAAGACATGACATATCCAAACACACATAATACACAAAAGACGAGTGACACGATACACACCGGGACTGCTCTGCCCTGCGCACCTCAGCACTGTGATCCAAAGTCAGGCTTTCCTTTTATGGGGCCTAAGGGTGTCCGCTTCATGGACACCCCCATCTCCAAAGGAGACTCAAAAATCCCTCCCGGTGGGTCCCTACCCTGCGCCCCGCTTTCATCCCCTCTGTGGGTTGTACGCCTCTACTTATCTCTCAGACATCTGGGGATGCAGGTCCGTGTCAGGTGCAAAAGAAGGCAGCCTCAACATCTGGGAAGTTCCTGCTGGCACTGTTGTTCAACAACTTCCTGTTGTTTCTTAGTCAGCTACATGAAAGAAATGCAAATATCAATGCATGATCTCTGCAGCACGCTGGCCAAAACCCAACAATTCTGCCACTCACCGTTCTCCTAAGAATGCCCAGCTCCTGGGGCCGCACCCTTCGGCCGCGCTCCGAGGCTGATGCCGTTGTCACGGGTTAAGCCTGGGGTAAGAGGAGACGAGGTCATGTGGCATGGCTGAAACCTGACGGGACCCTCGCTGCTCCTTCCTGCTTCCCTTACTCACCGCAACTCCTTGGCAGCTGCCCAAGGCCACCTGGATGGCACCTTTAAATAGAAAAGATCAGGGCTTCCTCACCAGATCCTGTAACACATCCACAGGGCCCACACGTGCAGGGAACCCGGTGCATCAGCCGGCTGGTGACGGGGGCTTGGCAGGCTCCGATTGGATTGCCTAAGGCACAAAAAAGAGAATGGAAACTTAGAGCAGCACCAGAAACTGAGACTGGAGCAATATCAACTACTTCTCTCCACTGCTCACCTTGACTGCTGGTATCCAGATTTACTTCCTAAAAAGAAAGACAAAGAACAGAGCTGGAACAGAGTCACCACATACACTTCTGCTGCAGAGACAAATGGTGCCTCACCTGCTCGGGGGAAACCACTCACCCAGGATGGGGCCCTCTGGCACACATTTAATCCATCTGAACCTGAAAAAAAAAGTCAGGACAAGAGTCAAACTGTGGCAGGATAACTTAAGAGCTCCAGATATCCTGTGTCCATCTACAAATCCCACCTAGAGTCCAACTACACCCCACATTACAAACTTCAACTCCCCGGGACTTCTCCTATTGCACCACGCTATGCAGCAGGGCAGAGCAGCTCCGGCACAAATGTGTGTGCGCACACCCGTGACACGGGACAGACAAGACGTGACAGACAACGGGGACACAACACGGACAGAAATCTCCTGGCAAGGAAAATGGCTGCGAGGACTGAGAGAATGCAACAGGAGATGACCGAGGGGAGACCGATGATGAGCTGATGAGGCTCAGAGAAACCTGGAGGAAGAAGATGCTAACCGAATGATTTATTCCAAGAACTGCAAAGATGGATGCTCGAGAATCCTACGGCCAGAAGCCTCTACCTGTACTCACGTTCTTTCGAGTCCTAGTCCGCCATAATAGATCCGGGCGGGGCAGAGCTGTCCATACAGCTCAGAACAAGACCTGAAAAGACAGCTGACCGGATGCTTCTAAAGAGACAAGAGAGTCTGATGCCTGTCTGAGATCCCGAGTCAAAAGTTCTATGGCATTGGCGCCACGCCAAGGAATGCAGAGAGCACAGATGCTAACAATGATGCCAGGGTTTCTGACAGGCCCCTCCAAGGCCTAAGATAAAAGACATGACATATCCAAACACACATAATACACAAAAGACAAGTGACATGATACACACCAGGACTGCTCTGCCCTGTGCACCTCAGCACTGTGATCCAAAGTCAGGCTTTGCTTTTATGGGGCCTAAGGGGCCGCTTCATGGACACCCCCCACCTCCTAAGTGGACTGAAAAACCCCTCCCAGTAATTCCCAAACCAGCACCCTGCTTTCATCCCCTCTGTGGGTCGTGGCCCTCTACTTATCTCTCGCACTCCTGGGGATGCCGGTCTCGGGTGCGAAGAAAGGCCACCTCGTCAGCCGGGAAGGTCCTGCTGGCACCGGGCTGGTGTCTCTCAGACAGCTGTATTAAAGAAAACCAAACATCAGTGCCCGATCTCGGCAGCCCATCGGCCAAAACCCCACAAGTCTGCTACTCACCCTTCTCCTAAGAACGCTCAGCTGCTCGGGCCGCACGCTTCAGGCACGCTCGGAGACCGAGGCCGTCGTCCCGGGGGGTGCCTGGGTTAAGAGGAGATGAGGTGATTTGGCATGGCTGAAACCTGAGGGGACCCTCGCTCCTCCTCCCTACTTCCCCGACTCACCACAACTCCTTGGCAGCTGCCCAAGGTCACCTGGATGGCACCTTTAAATGGAAGAGTTCAGGGTTTCATCACCAGATCCTGTAACGCATCCACAGGGCTCACACGTGCAGGGAACCCGGTGCGTCGGCCGGCTGGTGACGGGGGCTTGGCAGGCTCCGAGTGGATTGCCTAAACCACACAAAAGAGAATGGAGACTTAGACTTGCCCCAGGAATTGAGACCTCAGCAACAAGAAATGCTCCTGATCACCTTGCTCTCCTGAACTTGACTGCTGAGATCCAGCTTTACTTCCTAAAAATAAAGACAAAGAACAGAGCTGTAACAGGGTCACCCTCAACACTTCCCCTGCAGAGACAAATGGTGACTGACCTGCTTGTGGGAACCCACTCACCCAGGATGGGGGCTCTGCCATGGGTGCAATGCATCTGCACCTGAAAGAAAGTCAGAACATATGTCAAACACCTGCAGGATAACTCAAAAGCTGCAAACACCTTAGGTCAATCTAGGAATGGCATCTAGATTCCAAGTACACCCCACATTACAAATTTCAACTCCCCAGGGCTTGTCCTATTGCGCCAGGCTATGTGGCAGGGCAGAGCAGCTCCGGCACAAATGTGTGCAGACACCCGTGACACGGGACAGACAAGACGTGACAGACAACGGGGACACACACCGGGACTTCTCTGCCCTGTGCACCTCAGCACTGTGATGAAAAGTCAGGCTTTCCTTTTATGGGGCCTAAGGGTGTCCGCTTCATGGACACCCCCATCTCCAAAGGAGACTCAAAAACCCCTCCCGGTGGGTCCCTACCCTGCGCCCCACTTTCATCCCCTCTGTGGGTTGTACGCCTCTACTTATCTCTCAGACATCTGGGGATGCAGGTCCGTGTCAGGTGCAAAAGAAGGCAGCCTCAACATCTGGGAAGTTCCTGCTGGCACTGTTGTTCAACAACTTCCTGTTGTTTCTTAGTCAGCTACATGAAAGAAATGCAAATATCAATGCATGATCTCTGCAGCACGCTGGCCAAAACCCAACAATTCTGCCACTCACCGTTCTCCTAAGAATACCCAGCTCCTGGGGCCGCACCCTTCGGCCGCGCTCCGAGGCTGATGCCGTTGTCACGGGTTAAGCCTGGGGTAAGAGGAGACGAGGTCATGTGGCATGGCTGAAACCTGACGGGACCCTCGCTGCTCCTTCCTACTTCCCCTACTCACCGCAACTCCTTGGCAGCTGCCCAAGACCACCTGGATGGCACCTTTAAATAGAAAAGATCAGGGCTTCCTCACCAGATCCTGTAACGCACCCACAGGGCTCACACGTGCAGGGAACCCGGTGCGTCGGCCGGCTGGTGACGGGGGCTTGGCAGGCTCCGATTGGATTGCCTAAGGCACAAAAAAGAGAATGGAAACTTAGAGCAGCACCAGAAACTGAGACTGGAGCAATATCAACTACTTCTCTCCACTGCTCACCTTGACTGCTGGTATCCAGATTTACTTCCTAAAAAGAAAGACAAAGAACAGAGCTGGAACAGAGTCACCACATACACTTCTGCTGCAGAGACAAATGGTGCCTCATCTGCTCAGGGGAAACCACTCACCCGGGATGGGGCCCTCTGGCACACATTTAATCCATCTGAACCTGAAAAAAAAGTTAGGACAAGAGTCAAACTGTGGCAGGATAACTTAAGAGCTCCTGATATCCTGTGTCCATCTACAAATCCCACCTAGAGTCCAACTACACCCCACATTACAAACTTCAACTCCCCGGGACTTCTCCTATTGCACCGGGCTATGCGGCAGGGCAGAGCAGCTCCGGCACAAATGTGTGCGCGCACACCCGTGACACAGGACAGACAAGACGTGACAGACAACGGGGACACGACACGGACAGAAATCTCCTGGCAAGGAAAATGGCTGCGAGGACTGAGAGAATGCAAAAGGAGATGACCGAGGGGAGACCGATGGTGAGCTGATGAGGCTCAGAGAAACCTGGAGGAAGAAGATGCTAACCGAATGATTTATTCCAAGAACTGCAAAGATGGATGCCCGAGAATCCTACGGCCAGAAGCCTCTACCTGCCCTCACGTTCTTTCGAGTCCTAGTCCGCCATAATAGATCCTGGCGGGGCAGAGCTGTCCACACAGCTCAGAACAAGACCCGAAAAGACAGCTGACCGGATGCTTCTAAAGAGACAAGAGAGTCAGATGCTTGTCTGAGCTCCTGAGTCCAAAGCTCTATTGCATTGGTGCCATTCTCTAGGAATGCAGAGATCACAGATACTAACAATGATGCCAGGGCTCCTGACAGGCCCCTCCAAGGCCTAAGGTAAAGGACATGACATATCCAAACACACATAATACACAAAAGACAAGTGACACGATACACACCGGGACTGCTCTGCCCTGCGCACCTCAGAACTGTGATCCAAAGTCAGGCTTTCCTTTTATGGGGCCTAAGGGTTTCTGCTTCATGGACACCCCCATCTCCAAAGGAGACTCAAAAATCCCTCCCAGTGGGTCCCTACCCTGCACCCCGCTTTCATCCCCTCTGTGGGTTGTACGCCTCTACTTATCTCTCAGACATCCGGGGATGCAGGTCCGTGTCAGGTGCAAAAGAAGGCAGCCTCAACATCTCGGAAGTTCCTGCTGGCACTGTTGTTCAACAACTCCCTGTTGTTTCTTAGTCAGCTACATGAAAGAAATGCAAATATCAATGCATGATCTCTGCAGCACACTGGCCAAAACCCAACAATTCTGCCACTCACCGTTCTCCTAAGAATGCCCGGCTCCTGGGGCCAGGCCCTTCGGCCGCGCTCCGAGGCTGATGAAAACACAGGAACAGATGCTTAGAGTTGCACCGGAAAGTGAGACTGGAGCAATAACAACTGCTTCTGGACGCTACTCAATGCTCACCTTGCCCACCTCACCTTGACTGCTGATATCCAGCTTTACCTCCTAAAAAGAAAAAGAACAGAGCTGTAACAAAGTCACACTTTACACTCTCCCTGCAGAGACAAACGGTGACTGACCTGCTCAGGGGAACCTCCTCACCCGGGATGGGTGGATGGATTTTGCCCTGGATTTTATCCTTCTGCGTCTGAAAGAAAGTGAGGACAAAAGTCAAAGGGCTGCAGGATAACTTCACAGCTCCAAACATCTTCTGTCTATCTAGGAATATCATCTAGAGTCTGGCAACACCCCACAAACTGCGAGTCCCTGGGACTTGTCCTCTTGCAGCAGGCTATGCGGCAGGGCAGGGCAGAGCAGCTCCGGCACAAATATGTGCAGACACCCGTGACACAGAACGTGACAAACAGGGGGACGATAAACACAACACATCATGCTTGTGGTGAGGGTCTCGAGGGGAAAAGGCAAAAGGGACCCCAAAGACTCACTAGGTAACACGGTACGCCGGACAACACGACGTGGACCGGAACTGTTCTGCGCTGCCCGCCTGAAAGCTGCCATCAAAATCAGAGCCTCTCCCTTCAGCTGTCCTAAGAGGCCCCTTGGAGGAGATTGCTTTTCCCTCTGCTATTTTTTAAATCTGTCCCAGGAACTCCCAACCCGCTACTCTCCCATTGTCCCATCTCCAGGCCGTGGCCCCGACTTATCTTTTGGATGATCGGTGATGAGGATCCACGTTGCACCTGAAATGAGCCTGCCTCAGAGGGCCCTGTGATCGCCTGTTAGCCTCTCGGTCAGCTACAATAAAGAAAACCAAAACCAATGTATGAGTACAGAGTTATGTGGGCCAAATCCCAGCGAGTCAGCTACTTGCCCTCTCCTGAGTGTGCCTGAGTCCTTCAGGCTCCAGCTTCATCCTGATTCCAAGGCTGTGGCCGTTATTATGAGTGGCACCTGGGTTAGAGAAAAGCAACGTGAAATGGCATTCCTGTGAGTGCAGTGGGTGACCTTGTGTGCTGTAAGACGTGTGAATGCCTCTGCTCGGCTTCTAAAAGGCCTGGGGTGGGGGGCTCAAATAAACACCCTTTCTCACCCTGCTGCCTTCAAACCCATGCCCCCAACAATAACTCCTAACCGGATACCCGCTCAGCCTCCCTCTCCTAGTCACAATCCTCAACTCACCTGAAGCCTCAATCTCAAACATCATCTTAGACACTGGGCAGATGCCTCTTGGGACACGATGAATCTGCTGAAAAAAGTGTTGTAGCTGACACAACCTGGAGCCTCTGGAAGCTGCACTCCTCCTAAAAAAAAAAAAAAAAACAGAACAAAATCAGAAATTACAAATGCACTTTACCACCCCTAAACACAAAACCCAAAATTGTGAACTTAAATACTCGCTGTATTCCAGGCTGTTTTCTTCACAGTATCTTCAAAGCCTCTGTTGCTTTAGATGCCCAGAAACACCTGCTGAAAACAAGCTGAGGTAAACTGAAAGAGCCTCTTACCTGAAATGAGAGGAGAGCTCTTATCCCAGCACATCGCAGAGGGGGAATGAAGGCCCTGGGCAAAGGCTGGGGTTAATATACCCCTGATGGTGCCCGCCTCTCGTTCCCATGGCACCCAGGAAAAGGAAGGGGGCGAATCCCACGGGGTATAACAACCCTCAGAGCGACTGCAGGTGTTTGGCGTTTCTAATTTGATTTCAAGGGGAGTAGAGGGCTTGTTATGGAAGAAAACTCTCCAGAAAAATATCAGTGCTTTTTTTTTTGCAACATCTATTTGGAGCAAAAGGGTACAAAACTGGTAAGAAATAAAAGTTTCTGTTTAGACAGCATAACTAGATAAATTGGGTGATTTGCTGTTAACTTTCCTAATCATTCCTTAGTGGCTACTAAGTAGTATTTCACGTGTGACTAAGCTGGGTGGAGAAAATTGTCTAAGTCTCCTTGGGACCTCTAATTAGGCCTAACTACTTTATAAGTAAAAATAAGAAAAATAAAAGCTTCCCAGGCAGTGTAAAGGTTAAGTGCGTGCCCGGCTTACCCTGCTCTGAGATACTTGGTCCTATGGCACAGAAAGAAGAGCCCTGAAATGTAGTTTTAAACCCTTAAAATGCTGAAAAAAGCAGAGCTTCCTTCCAGTGAACCCCTTAAACAGAGGAAATGGGGCAGCTACCTCTACTGAAACTAATACAATGGCAAATAAATAGCTTCTGCCCTTTAATTTATTCTCCTTAAGTACTGGGAAAAGAGGGGTTTTCCTCTCCAGTGGAATCCAGAGGTTTTTCTCTCTCTTTAAATCTCTCCAGTGATGAAAAAAGAGGGATTTTTCCCTCAGTTCAAACTCTTAAGATGGAGGGTATAGCTGGGCTTCTCCCTCAATTTAGGCCTCAGGACAACAAAAAGGGGCTGGCTACCCTTAATTCAAACCCATAAGAAACATTGTCAAGGTTTTCCCCTTCTACTTAAACAGGAAAATAATCAAAAATGAGGACTCCCTGTCAATTAATACCCTGAACAGCACAGAAAAGGCAGGGATTCTTTCAACTGAGACCACTAAAATTGCAGGGGAAGCAGAGTCCCTCCCAGTTTGAACACAAAAAAATAAAGGAAAAGGAAGCTTTTTCCCTTTTTTCTAAACCCTTTTTCTCCTAATAACCCCTCTCCTTTCTGGGAGTGCTGTGGAGGGCCTGGGGGCTCTGGGGAGGGACTGGCACAGTAAAAGGGGAAAGTTGAAAGCCCTCTCCTGGAACCCCACATGCTGCCTGGCCCGCTCAGATGCTGCCCCTTGGCAAAAGGGCTCTTCCCTTGGCATTTTCTCAAAGTGTTGCTCCGTGCCCGGGTGGGTCCGGCTGCTCCCTAGTCCGTGCTGGATGCTCCGACCGTAGTTCCTGGAGGGACCCTTGGGATGCCCCTGTTAGCCCCTCTGGACTAGCAGCTCCCTGTGCGGCTGTGCCTGGGTAACCCTCTGAAAGCAGCTGGGCACACGGGGGGCTGCTAGACCTTGGAGTGGGCTTGAGGTGAAGAAAGGTCCTGTGAGGAGTTCCTTCCCCTACACAGCCCTTCGTCTGCCCCTTAAACCATGGACTGCCAGACTTTCCTTTCTAAGGAAATTAACGGTCTTTCCTCTCTGTGTGCCCGTGGCCGAAACTGCGATTCGGCCTCCAAAACCGCAGAGAACGATTTCTCACGGACCGCGGCTGCCGACGCCGAGAACTCTTGCCGCCCTTGGAGTGCCACGTGCCTCCTGCGAACGGACGTCGACGCGCAGCGGGGGTGAGTTTGGCTTTACGGGGAAGAGGGCCGGCGCAGGATTTCTCCGGGAGCAAAGCTGCCCCCACCAAGAACTCGGGCTGCCCTGGCAGTGCCGAGCACCTCCTGCGAACTGGCGTCGGGAGACGCGGGGGGTGAGTTTTTCTGTGCGGAAGTTCTCCCAGACCAAAGCTGAGAGCATCTAACCCTAACCACAACAACTTAGCTGGGTCTAAAACTTACAACCTTTGGACTGGCAGCGTGGGACCCGACCCGCTGTGCCGCCGCTGGCCCCTTGCTCAAGCATTCCCCTGCAGTCCTAAAACTCTGCCTTTTCAGAGGGTGTTTCCTCTGACCCTGACCGTAATCTTCCAAATATGCTAAAGACTCATAAAATGGCTTTGAAAAAGCCCCAACAATACCCTAAGTAGTCCCAGAAAAGTCCCTTCCAAAATCCCCTAAATACCTGTAAAAGTCCTGGAAAAAAACCTCAAAAAAACATGCTCAGTCTCCGAGCTCTACCTCTTGCTGTCTAGCCCACAGATGTCGTTCCTACCTTTTTGCAGTGGGTCCGTTGTCCTCTGAGGGTTCTGTCATTGTGCTGCTGTGTGAGGGTTGCTGTCTGGTCACGCTGTTAGGGTTGCTGTGTTGTGCTGCTGTTGGGGGAAAAGGCTGTTTTTAGGGGGGCTGCTTAGGCTGAGGTTAGGGCTGGGGTGAGGGGTGGTACAGCTGTACCCTGTACCCCTGATCTCCACTGGACTGTCCAGCCCTCAAGCCCTCTCTCTTTACCCCTCAACTGGTCCCTCTGCCCCCCAGCCCTCAGCTCCTGTGCGTCACCCTTGACCCCTCTCCTTTGCCCCTCAGCCCCCAGCTTCTCTGTGTCACCCTACAGCTGCCCCTGCCACCCTCAGCATCTCTGTGTGTCACCCGCTGTCCCCTCTCCCTGTTCCTCCCTCAGCCCCCAGCCTTTGTCACCCTCAAGCCCCCACAGTGCCCCTCAAGCTGCCCCTCATCCTCCATGTGTTGTGCCATGAAAAGACCCTAAAAAAACCTAAAAATTCCCTGAAAAACCCTAAGAATACCCTAGCCCTAAAAAGTCCTTCTCATACCCTCAATAGTCCTAAAAAACCCCCAAAAACACCCAACCCCCCCCCAAAACAATTCTTCAAAGTACAACCGAGTGCACAGCCTCGTCCCTGTGTGAGTAAAAGTTTGAGGTTTTGCCGGCAGCGTCGCCGAGTGCTGAGGGGTCCCCTGGTCGATAGGGCAACTTGGGAGGGTTTGCTTCAGACTTTGCTTGTGAAAGGTGTGAGAAAAGCAAGCAGCTCTGAAGCAGATGAGCCCCCTCTTGCCTGTTGAAGTGTTGGATAAATCAAAGATAAACCTCAAGGTCCCTTCCCACCCAAACCATTCCGTGATTCTTTGCCCTGGAGGCAAGGGTGCACCTGGCACCGCATTTCTCTTCACAGAGAAAAGCAAGGCACAAGTCTTCCCAAGAATATTTCTCGGATTCACATTCTCTGAACCTCAGAGGAAGGAAAAACAATTCTTATCTCATTTACTGTGCCTGTGTTTGTGCCGAAGTAGAATGCAGCGTGGAGATTGTTTACCCAAAGTGATGGTGTTTTGTTTCCTTGGCCTGTCGGGGCCAAGTGTGTGTGCGTGTTGGGACTGTTGGGTGACAGTCATGAGTTGTGTGCGGGGTTGAGTACTTGGCAGATTGGGTTTAGATGTAATGTAATATAGTACAATAAAGCAATTAATTAGCCTTCTGATAAGGCAGAATGCAGACTGGAAATATTTGCACATATGATATTAAAGGACATGTGAACCACCTTTCTGTGAGGCGCGGAGGGATACATGCAAGGCGCTGCAGTTTTTGCCTGCTGTGGTGCCGTGTATAAACACACTGGTGGCAGAAGTGGCGTGAAAGGGCACAGGGATGCCGGCTGTGGCCGGACAGCGGCACGCAGCGGCTCGGAATCGGGACCGGGCTGTACCAAAGCTGTGGTGAACGCAGTGGGGGTTGGCGGCGGGGCCGTGGAGATAGAACTGCGCATGCGTGCGGCTGATCCCGGAAGCAGCGCTGTGGTTCCATGAGTCGGCGCGGAGTGATATCGCTGGTGCTGGGGTTGTAGCAACTGCGCATGCGTGGGTTCTGTCACTACCGCAGTGCGGGCAGTCATCATGGCGGCGGGCAGGACGGGGCGTGCGGGAGACGGCGGAGCTACGGGAACGGGGCCGCAGCTGCGGCCGTGGAAGGGAACGCCGGGACGTCCGTGGTTGCAGGAGGCGGCGGAGCCATGCCATCCAGCAGCTCTGAAGCGGGAGGGTGCGGTGGGGAAGGCACGGCTCGGCCCGCCATGCAGCGGCGGCGGCAGGAGAGGGGAAGCGACCACGGGCGGCGCTGACGGGAGCCTGGGCTGGAGCGCCGCGGCGCTGGCATGGGGTGCCTTGGGTGGCTGGGGCGCCCGGGTAAAACAGTCATTAAAACACCCTAAAAATTATTGAAAAAGCCCTAAAGGTATCCTAAACATTTCCAGAGAATTCCTAAAAAACTCCTGAAAAAAAACCCCTAAAATATCCCTAAAAATCCCTGAAAAATCACCTGAAAGACCCTAAAAAACAGTTTAACCCCTACCTGTAACACTGTGGCCTCCAAATATCATCTCTACCTATTAATCGGGGTAACTGCAAGACCCTCAAACACCACCCCAATCACCAGCTTGAGTTGGTCTGGGCAGCACCAAATAAAATTAAAAAAAAAGCTTTAAAAATAGAAAAATTAAAAATAAAAATTAAATAAAAAATAAAATAAAAAATAAAATAAATGCTTTAAAACTGGGAAAATAAAAAAAAATAGAAAATTTAAAAAATAAAAAGCTCTAAAAACAGAAAAATTAAAACTAAAAATTAAAAAAAATTTTAAAAAATAAAACAAATGCTTTAAAAATAGAAAAATTAAAACTAAAAATAAATAAAAAAGAAAATTAAAAAATAAAATAAATGTTTAAAAATAAAAAAATTAAAACTAAAAATTAAATAAAAAATAAAAAGAGCTTTAAAAATAGAAAGATCAAAAATAAAAATTAAATAAAAAATAAAAAATAAAAAAATGTTTTAAAAATAAAAAAATCAAAACTAAAAATTAAATAAAAAGGAAAATTTAAAAAATAAAACAAATAGTTTAAAAATAAAAAATTAAAACTAAAAATGAAATAAAAAATAAAATTAAAAAGATAAAATAAATAGTTTAAAAATAAAAAATTAAAACTAAAAATGAAATATAAAATAAAATTAAAAAATAAAAAAAAGCTTTAAAAATTGAAAAATTTTAAAAAATTAAATAAAAAATAAAAAAAATCTTTAAAAACAGAAAGATCAAAAATAAAAATTAAATAAAAAATAATAAAAAATGCTTTAAAAATAAAAAATTAAAACTAAAAATTAAATAAATAAGAAAATTTAAAAAATAAAATAAATAGTTTAAAAATAAAAAATTAAAACTAAAAATGAAATAAAAAATAAAATTAAAAAATAAAATAAATGTTTAGAAATAAAAAAATTAAAACTAAAAATTAAAAAAAAATTAAAAAGCTTTAAAAATAGAAAGATCAAAAATAAAAATTAATTTTAAAAAAAATGTTTAAAAATAAAAAAATCAAAACAAAAATTAAATAAAAAATAAAATTAAAAAAATAAAATAAATGCTTTAAAAATGGAAAAAGCAAAACATAAAAATGAAAGAAAATATAATATTAAAAAGATAAAATTAATAGTTTAAAAATAAAAAATTAAAACTAAAAATGAAATAAAAAATTAAATAAAAAATTAAAAAAAGCTTTAAAAATAGAAAGATCAAAAATTAAAATTAACTAAAAAATTTAAAAAAGCTTTAAAAATAAAAAAATCAAAACTAAAAATTAAATAAATAATAAATTTTTTTTAAAAGCTTTAAAAATAGAAAAAAGCAAAAAATAAAAATGAAATAAAAAATAAAATTAAAAAAATAAATGCTTTAAAAATAAAAAAAATTAAAACAAAAAATGAAATAAAAAATAAAATTAAAAGATAAAATAAAAAGCTTTAAAAATAGAAAAATCAAAAATAAAAACTACATAAAAAATAAAAAATAAAATAAATGCTTTAAAAATAAAAAAATCAAATCTAAAAATAAATAAAAACTAAAAAAATAAAATAAATGCTTTAAAAAAAGATAAAGCAAAAAAAAATATGAAATGAAAAATAAAATTAAAAAAATAAAATAAATAGTTTATAAATAAAAAATGAAAACTAAAAACTAAAAAATAAAATTAAAAAAAATAAATGCTTTTAAAAAATAAATCAAAAATTAAAATTAAAAAATTAAAAAATAAAATAAAAAGCTTTAAAAATAGATAAATCAAAAATAAAAATTAAATCAAAAATAATAAGAAAAAAAACTTAAAAAAAACCCCTCAAAACTAAAAATTAAGAAAAAAATAAAAATAGAAAAATTTTTAAATGCTTTAAAAATATAAAAATTTAAACTAAACATTAAATAAAAAGGAAAATTAAAAAATAAAATAAATGCTTTAAAATAGAAAAATTAAAACTAAAAAAAAGATTAAAAAAAGCTTTAAAAATAGGAAAATTTAAAAAAATTAAATAAAAATTAAATTTAAAAAAAATTAATTAAAAATAATTAAAAAACCAAATAAAATCCGTAAAGTACTGTAAAGTACCGTAAAAGTTCCATAAAAGGTAGTGTCGTAAAGCGCGACTGTCGAAAAAACGCACCTTTTACGACAGTCGCGCTTTACGGCACCTTTCACGACACTTTTGCGACAGTCGCACTTTACGGCACCTTTTACGACACTTTTGCGACAGTCGCACTTTACGGCACCTTTTACGACACTTTCGCGACAGTCGCGCTTTACGGCACCTTTTACGACACCTTTACGACAGTCGCGCTTTACGGCACCTTTTACGACAGTCGCGCTTTACGACACCTTTTACGACAGTCGCGCTTTACGGCACCTTTTGCGACAGTCGCGCTTTACGGCACCTTTTACGACACTTTTACGACAGTCGCGCTTTACGGCACCTTTTACGACAGTCGCGCTTTACGGCACCTTTTACGACAGTCGCGCTTTACGGCAGTTTTACGACAGTCACGCTTTACGGCACCTTTTGCGACAGTCGCGCTTTACGGCACCTTTTGCGACAGTCGCGCTTTACGGCACCTTTTACGACACTTTTGCGACAGCCGCGCTTTACGGCACCTTTTACGACAGTCGCGCTTTACGGCAGTTTTACGACGTTTTATGGAAATTTTACGGCACTTTACAGCACTTTAGAGTTTTTATTTTATTTTTCATGTATTTTTAATTAATTTTATTTTATTAATTTTGGGGCTTTTTAAGTTTTTCTATTTTTAAAGCTTTTTATTTTATTTTTTAAATTTTTTTGGTTTTTTTATTTTCCTATTTTTAAAGCTTTTTATTTTATTTTTAAAATTTTTTAAAATATAATTTTTAAATTTAATTTTTCTTTTTTTAAAGCATTTATTTTTTTAATTTTGTTTTTTATTTAATTTTTATTTTTCTATTTTTAAGCCTTTGTATTTTTTATTTTTTATTTATTTTTATTTTTAAACCTTTTTATTTTTTAAATTTTTTTATTTAATTTTTTTTATTTTTAAAACATTTATTTTATTTTTTAAATATTTATATTTAATTTTTAATTTTTCTATTATTAAAGCGGGTTTTTTTAATTTTATTTTTAATTTTTTTAAATTTTTCTCTTTTTAAAGTATTGTTTTAATTTTTTTTTATTTTTATTTTTCATTTTTCTATTTTTAAAGATTTTTATTTTGTTAATTTTTATTTAATTTTTATAATTCATTTTTTTATTTTAAAGGATTTATTATATTTTTTAGTTTTGTTTTTTATTGAATGTTTATTTTTCTATTTTTAAAGCATTTATTTGATTTTTAATTTTTTTATTTAAGTTTTAATTTTTCTATTTTTAAAGCCTTTTTAAAATTTTTTAAATTTGTTTTTATTTTTAATTTCTCTATTTTAAAAGCATTTTATTTTATTAATTTTTTATTTAATTTTTATATTTAATTCTTTTATTTTTAAAATATTTATTATATTTTTTAATTTTGTTTTTTATTGAATGTTTATTTTTCTATTTTTAAAGCATTTATTTGATTTTTAATTTTTTTTATTTAAGTTTTAATTTTTCTATTTTTAAAGCCTTTTTAAAATTTTTTAAATTTGTTTTTATTTTTAATTTTTCTATTTTAAAAGCATTTTATTTTATTAATTTTTTATTTAATTTTTATATTTAATTCTTTTATTTTTAAAACAATATTATATTTTTTAATTTTGTTTTTTATTGAATGTTTATTTTTAATTTTTCTATTTTAAAAGCATTTATTTGATTTTTAAAATTTTTTTATTTAATTTTTAATTTTTCTATTTTTTAACCTTTTTTAAATTTTTTTAATTTGTTTTTATTTTTAATTTTTCTATTTTTAAAGCTTTTAATTTTTTTAATTTTATTTTTAATTTTTTTATTTTTAAGTTTTCTATTTTTAAAGCATTTATTTTTTTAATTTCGTTTTTTATTTATTTTTCTTTTTTTAATTTTTGTATTTTTAAAGCATTTATTTTTTAATTTTGGGGTTTTTTTAATTTTTATATTTATTTTTTCTATTTTTAAAGCATTTATTTTTTAATTTTGTTTTTTTATTTACTTTTTATTTTTAAGATTTTCTATTTTCAAAGGTTTTGATTTTTTAAATTTTATTTTTTATTTATTTTTATTCTTATTTTTTTTATTTTTAAAGCATTTATTTTTTTAATTTTATTTTTTATTTAATTTTTATTTTTAATTTTTCTATTTTCAAAGCTTCTTTATTGTTAAATTTTATTTTTAATTTACTTTTTATTTTTAATTTTATATTTTGAAACCTTATTTTATTTTTTAATTTTAGTTTTTTATTTCTATTTTTAATTTTTCTATTTTTAAACCCTTTAATTTTATTAATTTTTAATTTAATTTTTATATTTATTTTTTCTATTTTTAAAGCATTTATTATTTTTTTTAATTTTGTTTGTATTAAATTTTTATTTTTAATTTTTATATTTTTAAAGCATTTATTTTATTTATTTAATTTTATTTTTTATTTAATTGTTATTTTTAATTTTTCTATTTTTAAAGCATTTTTTAAATTTCATTTTTATTTAATTTTTATTTTTAATTTTTCTCTTTTTAAAGCATTTTATTTTTTAATTTTATTTTTATTTTTTATTTCTAATTTTTCTATTTTTAAAGCATTTATTTTTTTAATTTTGTTTTTAATTTAATTTTTATTTTTAATTTTTCTATTTTTAAAGCTTTTTATTTTATTTTATTTGGTGCTGCCCAGACCAATTTAAGCTGGTGCTTGTGGTGGTGTTTGAGGGTCTTGCATTACGGCACTACATTTTATGGAACTTGTACGGCACTTTACAGCACTTTACAGTTTGGTTTTTTTATTATTTATTTTTAATTAATTTTGTTATTTTATTTATTTTTATTTTTAATTTTTCTATTTTTAAAGCATTTTATTACATTTTATTTGGTGCTGCCCAAACCTGCTGTAGTGCATTTTTATACTTTGTAATACTTTGAAGTAATTTTGTTTTGTATCCTCATATTTTTCCCAAATGGTTTATCCCAAACTGTACCCCCCTCCCTTTACCTGTGTTATCCCTCTCCCGGGATGAGATCATCCCCAAACCCCCACCCTGGCTCTCTGTCAATCACTCAGCCTCCCATTCCCTCCATCCAGAAGTTTCGGTCCAAGTCCTCGAGTGATTAGCCAGAGGCTAGGGGTCAGCCCCCCAGGCCTTGCCCCATACGCTGTCCTATATGTCTATCCCCCAGCATCCATCCCTTAGGGTCACTTAATGGTTGGTAGGATGTTATCTACTGTCGGTTTCCACCTCCCTTAAAATGTAACCTTGGAACAGCTCCCGGGACTCTCGGCAGGAGCCCCCTGAGGTGCAGGAGCTCCTATGGGACTCCTAATAAAACCTTGCATTAACCCCTGCTAAGAGTCGGCCCTTTATCATCTACCGCTGTCTCTGGTGTCATTTGTGCTGCAAAGGCGACCAGCCCAGGTGCCCTCAGCACCCTCGGGGCACAGAGAGTGTCTCCCCGCTCTCGGCCGTGCCGGGGCTGCCAACTCAGGACCGGCCGAGGGTTCCTGAGGGGTTCGCACAAACCCGCTCGGCCACTGATTGTGGTGGTGTTTGAGGGTCCTCCAGGACAAGGGAGGAGATAAGAATCTTGACTCCCCCTTTCAGAAGGCTGAAATATTATTTTATGATCTCTATTATATTAAAAGAAAATGAGATATTAGAACTACACTAAAAGAGCAAGGAGACATCAGAAAGCTGGAAAGGAATGAATAATAAAAACCTGGGACTGATCACAGCCCCGACACCGCTGGACCATGATTGGTCATCAAGTAGAAACAACGCACAGGAGACCAACCCAAGATGCCCCTGGTTGCTAAACCATCTCCAGCCCACACTCCACAGCCAGCAGATTGTTATTGGTTCCATTTCTGTTCTGAGGCTTCTCAGGAGAAAAATCCCAGCGAAAGGATTTTCATCAAACACGTCAGTGCCAGGTGATGGCACAGGCAGCATCAGCTGGCAGAGGTCACTGTGTCATCCCTGCCAGCCGAGGTGTCACAGCAAGGAGGAGAGAGTTCACCCTGTGCTCACACTGCAATACAGAGCAATACAACACAACACACACATTAACACAAGATTATAACCTTTTTCTATTTTCATTACATGTGGATTTATTGTTACAGGACACCCAAAACAACAAAAGCACACAAAAAACAGCACTCATCTACCATTAACACCCCCTTCAAATGACACACAAACTCACCGTCCCTCCCCTCACAACTGCTAAATTACACCCCAGCAATCCTTGGTCCTCAGGAACGTGGTTCCCAGGAGCCTCCAAAAAATCCTCCTGCCTGACGAAATACCCAGTCCCTGGACGGTGCGCGCCCAAACTTTGGCGATGAACGTCGCCTCGCAGACCGACTGGGACCGGGGAAAAAAAACCCAGCCGGGGGGCAAAAAAAAAAGAAAACAAAAACCCAGCCGGGGGTGGCGGTGGGGAACCAGGCTAGGGATTTTTTACTCTAAATTTACAAATGAGTTGAAAAACCTGAAAAGCAAAAGTCACACAGTTAAATCCAGTCAGCATGCGCTCACACACTCAGAGATGAGCAGACAGACAGACACAGACACATGCTCACGCACTCCTCCCATTTAAACGTTCCCTGTGGCTCTTACTCGAGACGCTGAAGAACGCGCTTCCACGCTTCTTCTGGCTGCCGCTCCTCGACGTCAAATGGTAGATTCTGGGGAAATCGGCAGCCTCGGGGACCTGTGAGACGACAGGAAGCGGTCGATGAGTGGCTGACAGCTAGGACTTGTCCCCGCTCTGGACCAATAAATTTTCTACCCAAAATCCCATAAAAGACAGATGAACAGTAAAGTTTTTATAACTCTGCTACCTAACTGTGACTATGTGCCAGGGCAGGGCAGCTCTGACCATAAGTGGTACAACGTAAGTACACACGATATAAGCCGACGCATACAGTGCAAGTGCACATGGAGTGTAAGTACATACAGTATAAGCCAACATAGGTACACACAATATAAGTACATACAGTATAAGCCAGCATAGGTACAAGCAATGTAAGCACATACAGTATAAGCCAGGACTTGAGGTAACTCTCTGGAAGATACTAATTCTTGAGCCCTATACCCTTTGAGAAGATAGAACCTATAGAACTTCTGCAGTCACGTGAGGAGGGTGTAAGACGCTTCCTCAGGAAGTCCAAGAGAATGGCGTGGAAAAAAAGGCACTACCAAAGCCGGTAGTGAGAAGGAAGACGGATGAGAACATCTTGTCCCTTTGAGACATTCCTGTCTCAAAGAGTAAAAATGTAAAGATGCCGGAATAAGGGATATCCGGAAAGGAACGTGACTAGAATATGGGCAATGTGGCACGGAATAGTGCCAATAAAGCATCGAGACGTGACAAAGGCCTGTGACACGTAAGACAATGGACACAGACTACATAACACAGACACAGACGACATAACATAGACACAGACGACATAACACAGAGACGAGTGACAACTGCCTGGCACTGTCCCCGTAGGGACCCGAGATTCCTAACGCAAGATGAGCCAGAGGCTGATGATGCCAAAGGAAAGGAAGCCCTATGACGAGAGCACGTGATGATGAAACGGAACTCGTTAAAACAAGTTAGTGCCACAGCAATTAAGAGGATGCTCGAGAGGCTCGGCGAGCCTAGAGAAGGAAGCCGACTGCCGGGTGACCGTGGCCGTAGCTCCGGACGTGAAGGCGAGCTCCTCGGGGGAAAGATCCGTGACGACGTCGAGTCGAGGAAGGCGGACGACACAAAGTACGCGAAAATGTGAAGATGGGTCGGAACTGCCCTGCCCGGCAAAGGCTCTGGCGAGGCTGAGGGGAAACCCTCTCCCTTTACTTCCAGAGAGCCCGCCCCCCTACAGACCTGTCCCCTAAGCTGACATCTGATGGCCTCCTGTGAGAGTAAAGGTTTTTACCCTTCTCCCAGCCACTGGCCCCGACACTTAGCTTTTGGAAGAGGAGCGGACAAAATCCATCCTCGGTCGGACGTGGACGTTGAGATGCTCTCCGTGTGTGCTTCGGTGCTGCCGTTTCCAAGCTTGGGCTACGAGCCTCCTCAGGGTACCTAAGACAAAACAGAAAACCTGACTATTGCCCTCAAAAACAGTAATCCCCGGGACTCCTCCGCACCACTGCCCCGGCTCACCTCAAATCATGATTTGACTCCAGAGGGTGCCTGGAAGATACCGGCGAAAAGAAAAGGTACACGCTTAGCATGCTGCTGTGTAACGCTCACCTAGGAGTCAGCCTGCCTAAACTCCGACTCACCTACCCTCCTCCCTGTTCCTTGGCGTGCCTAGGGCAGCGACAGCACCTGCAAAGAAACAAAGCAGAAAATTTGCTGAGATACTGTGAAAACACAACCTCCCAAATCTGACAAGGATGCCACAACAATACCTTAAGCCTGCACACACCTGGCACGGATATGCTCGGCCAGGATAGATGGCAAGTGGACCAGCTAAAAGACAACAAAAACAAGAGGAGATGCTTACAACTGCACAAAAACTGAGACATCAGCAATAACAACTGCTTCTGTACGCTACTCAATGCTCACCTCACCCACTCGGCCTTGACTTCCTAAAAAGAGAGACAAAGAACACTGCTGTAACAGCCACCATTTATGCTCCCTCTGCAGAAACAAACAGTGACTGACCTGCTCAGGGCAATCCCCTCACCTGGGATGGGGGGCTCTGCCCTGGATTTTATCCATCTGCATCTGAAAGAAAGTTAGGACTAAAGTCAAAGGGCTGCAGGATAACTTAAGAGCTCCAGATAACTTGTGTCCATCGACACATCGCACCTAGAGTTCAACTACACCCCACATTACAAACTTCAAGTCCACAGGACTTCTCATATTGCACCAGGCTATGCGGCAGGGCAGAGCAGCTCCGGCACAAATGTGTGTGCAGACACCAGTGACACAGGACAGGACGTGACAAACAACGGGGACACAACATGGACAGAAATCTCCTGGCAAGGAAAATGGCTGCGAGGACTGAGAGAATGCAAAAGGAGATGACTGAGGGGAGACCGATGGTGAGCTGATGAGGCTCAGAGAAACCTGGAGGAAGAAGATGCTAACTGAATGATTTATTCCAAGAACTGCAAAGATGGATGCCCGAGAATCCTACAGCCAGAAGCCTCTACCTGCCCTCACGTTCTTTCAACTCCAAGTCCGCCATAATGGACCCTGGCGGGGCATAGCTGTCCATACAGCACAGAACAAGACCTGAAAAGACATCCGACCGGATGCTTCTAAAGAGACAAGAGAGTCTGATGCCTGTCTGAGATCCCAAGTCAAAAGTTCTATGGCCTGGGTGCCAGGCCGAGGAATGCAGAGAGCACAGATGCTAACAATGATGCCAGGGTTTCTGACAGGCCCCTCAAAGGGCTCAGGGAAAAGACATGACATATGCAAACAACACATAAAACACAAAAGACAAGTGACACAATACACACCAGGACTGCTCTGCCCTGTGCACCTCAGCACTGTGATCCAAAGTCAGGCTTTGCTTTTATGGGGCCTAAGGGGCCGCTTCAGGGACACCGCCACCTCCAAAGGGGAAACAAAAACCCCTCCCAGTAATTCCCAAACCAGCACCCTGCTTTCATCCCCTCTGTGGGTCGTGGCCCTCTACTTATCGCTCGCACATCTGGGGATGCCAGTCTCGGGTGCGAAGAAAGGCCACCTCGTCAGCCAGGAAGCTCCTGCTGGCACCGGGCTGGTGTCTCTTAGACAGGTGTATTAAAGAAAACCAAACATCAGTGCCCAATCTCGGCAGCCCATCGGCCAAAACCCCACAAGTCTGCTACTCACCCTTCTCCGAAGAACGCTCAGCTGCTTGGGCCGCATGCTTCGGGCACGCTCAGAGACCGAGGCCGTCGTCACAGGGGGT
This sequence comes from Molothrus aeneus, assembly GCF_037042795.1. Lineage (NCBI taxonomy): Eukaryota > Metazoa > Chordata > Aves > Passeriformes > Icteridae > Molothrus > Molothrus aeneus. The sequence goes on along the minus strand of NC_089659.1, from coordinate 19,931,764 downwards.
GCCTGGGTTAAGAGGAGATGAGGTGATTTGGCATGGCTGAAACCTGAGGGGACCATCACTCCTCCTCCCTACTTCCCCGACTCACCCCAACTCCTTGGCAGGTGCCCAAGGCCACCTGGATGGCACCTTTAAATAGAAAAGTTCTGGGCTTCATCACCAGGTCCTGTAATGCATCCACAGGGCTCACACGTGCAGGGAACCCGGTGCATCGGCCGGCTGGTGACGGGGGCTCGGCAGGCTCCGAGTGGATTGCCTAAACCACAAAAAAAGAGAATGGAAACTTAGAGCTGCACCAGACACTGAGAGCTGAGCAATAACAACTACTTCTCTCCACTGCTCACCTTGACTGCTGGTATCCAGATTTACTTCCTAAAAAGAAAGACAAAGAACAGAGCTGTAACAGAGTCACCACATACACTTCTGCTGCAGAGATAAACGGTGCCTCACCTGGTTGGGGGAAACCACTCACCCAGGATGGGGCCCTCTGGCACACATTTAAGCCATCTGAATCTGAAAAAAAAGTTAGGACAAGAGTCAAACTGTTGCAGGATAACTTAAGAGCTCCAGATATCCTGTGTCCATCTACAAATCCCACCTAGAGTCCAACTACACCCCACATTACAAAGTCCAGGTCCCCGGGACTTCTCCTATTGCACCAGGCTATGCGGCAGGGCAGAGCAGCTCCGGCACAAATGTGTGTGCGCACACCCGTGACACAGGACAGACAGGACATGACAAACAACGGGGACACAACACGGACAGAAATCTCCTGGCAAGGAAAATGGCTGCGAGGACTGAGAGAATGCAAAAGGAGATGACCGAGGGGAGACCGATGGTGAGCTGATGAGGCTCAGAGAAACCTGGAGGAAGAAGACGCTAACTGAATGATTTATTCCAAGAACTGCAAAGATGGATGCCCGAGAATCCTACGGCCAGAAGCCACTACCTGTACTCACGTTCTTTCAAGTCCTTGTCCACCATAATGGATCCTGGCGGGGCATAGCTGTCCATACAGCTCAGAACAAGACCTGAAAAGACATCCGACAGGATGCTTCTAAAGAGACAAGAGAGTCTGACGCCTGTCTGAGATCCCAAGTCAAAAGTTCTATGGCCTGGCTGCCAGGCCGAGGAATGCAGAGATCACAGATGCTAACAAGATACCAGGGTTTCTGACAGGCCCCTCAAAGGGCTCAGGGAAAAGACATGACATATGCAAACAACACATAATACACAAAAGACAAGTGACACAATACACGCCGGGACTGCTCTGCCCTGCGCACCTCAGCACTGTGATCCAAAGTCAGGCTTTGCTTTTATGGGGCCTAAGGGGCCGCTTCAGGGACACCGCCACCTCCAAAGGGGAAACAAAAACCCCTCCCAGTAATTCCCAAACCAGCACCCTGCTTTCATCCCCTCTGTGGGTCGTGGCCCTCTACTTATCTCTCGCACATCTGGGGATGCCGGTCTCGGGTGCGAAGAAAGGCCACCTCGTCGGCCGGGAAGCTCCTGCTGGCACCGGGCTGGTGTCTCTTAGACAGCTGTATTAAAGAAAACCAAACATCAGTGCCCGATCTCGGCAGCCCATCGGCCAAAACCCACAAGTCTGCTACTCACCCTTCTCCTAAGAACGCTCAGCTGCTTGGGCCGCATGCTTCGGGCACGCTCAGAGACCGAAGCCGTCGTCACAGAGGGTGCCTGGGTTAAGAGGAGATGAGGTGATTTGGCATGGCTGAAACCTGAGGGGACCATCACTCCTCCTCCCTACTTCCCCGACTCACCCCAACTCCTTGGCAGGTGCCCAAGGCCACCTGGATGGCACCTTTAAATAGAAAAGTTCTGGGCTTCATCACCAGGTCCTGTAACGCATCCACAGGGCTCACACGTGCAGGGAACCCAGTGCATCGGCCGGCTGGTGACGGGGGCTCGGCAGGCTCCGAGTGGATTGCCTAAAGCACAAAAAAGAGAATGGAAACTTAGAGCTGCACCAGAAACTGAGAGCTGAGCAATAACAACTACTTCTCTCCACTGCTCACCTTGACTACTGGTGTCTGGACTTACTTCCTAAAAAGAAAGACAAAGAACAGTGCTGTAACACAATCACCATTTACACTTCTTCAGCAGAGACAAATGGTGCCTCACCTGGTTGGGGGAATCCCCTCACCCCGGATGGGGGGTTCTGCCCTGGATTTTATCCTTCTGCACCTGAAAGAAAGTTAGGACGAAAGTCAAAGAGCTGCAGGATAACTTAAGAGCTCCAGATATCTTGTGTCCATCTACACATCCCACCTAGAGTCCAACTACACCCCACATTACAAACATCAAGTCCCCGGGACTTCTCCTACTGCACCAGGCTATGCGGCAGGGCAGAGCAGCTCCGGCACAAATGCGTGCGTACACCGGTGACGCGGGACGGACGGGACGTGACAAACAATGGGCACGAGACACAGACGGAAATCCCTTGGAGAGGAAAATGGCTGCAAGGACTGAGAGAATGCAAAAGGAGATGATCGAGGTGAGACCGATGGTGAGATGGTGAGGCTCAGAGAACCCTGGAGGAAGAAGATGCTAACTGAATGATTTATTTCAAGAACTACAAAGATGAATGCCCAGGAATCCTATGGTCAGAATCCTCTCCCTAACCTCAGATTCTTACAAGTCCTAATCCACCATAATGGATCCTGGCAGGGCATAGCTATCCATACAGCTCAGAAAAAGACCTGACAAGACAAGACATCTGACTGGATGCTTCCAAAGAGAGAACTTTTGATTGCGGAGCTCAGACAGGTATCAGAATCGCATCTATGGCCTGGGTGCCGGGGCAAGGAATGCTGAGATCACAGATGCTAAGAATGATGCCAGGGTTTCTGCTAGGCCCCTCAAAGGCCTAAGGTAAAAGATCCGAGATATGCAAACAACACATAATGCACGATAGACAAGTGACACGATACACGTCGGGATTGCTCTGCCCTGTGCACCTCAGCACTGTGATCAAAAGTGAGACTTTCCTTTTATGGGCCTAAGGGCCCACTTCTTGGCTACCCTCATCTCCAGAGCTGACTCAACACCCCCCCCCCAGAGAGTCCCAACCCAGCACCCCACTTTCAGCCCCTATGTGGGTTGCAGCCCTCTACTTATCTCTCGGACGGGTGGGTGTGCCGATGCGTGTCAGCTTCGATAGGAAGCGGATGCACCGTCTGGGAAGTCCCTGCTGACACGGGCTATTGTTCTCTTAGTCTGCCAAGAGAAAGGAAACCAAACGTGAGTGCACGATCTTAGCAGCATGGCAGCCAAAACACGACAAGTCTGCTACTCACCCTTCTCCTAAGAATGCTCGGCTCCTCGGGCTGCACGCTTCGGGCTCGCTTGGAGGCCGACGCCGTTGTCGCAGGGTGCGCCTGGGTAAAGTGGAGACGAGGTGATTTGCCATTGCTGTGACCTGAGTTGAGCCTCCCCCCTCCTCCCTACCTCCTCCGCTCACCGCAACTCCTCGGCCGCTCCCGAGGGCTCCTCGGATGGGACCGTGAAATAGAAAATTTGAAGGCTTCATCATCACAGAGTCCTGTAATACTTCCATGGAGCTCATATTTGCAGGAAACCCGGTGCATCGGCCGGTTGGTGACAGGGGCCGGACATACGCCGAGTCGATTGCCTAAATCACACAAACGAGAATGGATGCTTGTAGTTGCACCAGAGAGTGAGACTTAAGCAATAACCACTGCTTCTGTACGCTACTCAATGCTCACCTTGCCCACTCAGCCTTGACTGCTGCTCTCTGCTTTGACTTCCTAAAAAGAAAGACAAAGAACAGTGCTGTAACACAGACACCATTTACACTTCCTCGGCAGAGACAAACGGTGCCTCACCTGCTCGGGAGAAACCCCTCACCCGGGATGGGTACCTCTGGCATAGATTTAATCTATCTGAATCTGAAAAAGAGTTAGGACAAAAGTCAAAGGGCTGCGGGATAACTTAAGAGCTCCAGATAACTTGTGTCCATCGACAAATCCCACCTAGAGTCCAACTACACCCCACATTACAAATTCCAAGTGCCCGGGACTTCTCCTGTTGCAGCAGGTTATGCGGCAGGGCAGAGCAGCTCCGGCACAAACGCGTGCAGACACCCATGACACCGAACGCGACAAACCGGGGGACGTTAAACATGACACATTAGGCTTGTGGTGAGAGCCTCGAGGGGAAAAGGGAGAGATATCTGACCAAAGGGACCCCAAAGACACACTAGGTAACACGGTACACCGGACAACATGACGTGGACCGGAACTGCTCTGCCCTGCCCACCTGCACGCTGCCATCAAATGTGGAGTCTCTCCCTTGAGCTGTCCTAAGAGGCCTTTTGGAGAAGATTGCTTTTCCCTCTGCTAATTTTTCAATCTATCCCAAGAACTCCCAACCCGCTACTCTCCCATCTCCGGGCCGTGGCCCCTGACTTATCTTTTGGATGATTGGTGATGTGAATCCACGTTGCACCTGAAATGAGTCTGCCTCGGAGGGCCCCGTGATCGCCTCTTAGCCTCTCTCGGTCAGCTACAATAAAGAAAACCAAAACCAATGTATGAGTTATGTGGGCCAAATCCCAGCGAGTCAGCTACTTGCCCTCTCCTGAGTGTGCCTGGCTCCTTCAGGCTCCAGCTTCATCCTGATTCCAAGGGTGTAACCTTTATTATCAGTGGCACCTGGGTTAGAGAAAAGCAAAGTTAAATGGCATTCCTGTGAGTGCAGTGGATGACCTTGTGTGAGGAAAACATGGGAATGCCTCTGCTATGCTTCTGAAAAGCCTTGTGTGGGGGGGCCCTCAAATAAACACCCTTTCTCACCCTGCTGCCTGCAAACCCCCCTGCCCCCCAATAACTCCTAACTGGATACCTGCTCACCCTCCCTCTCCTAGTCACAACTCTCAACTCATCTGAAGCCTCAATCTCAAACATCATTTTTGACACTGGGCAGATTCCTCTTGTGACACGATGAATCTGCTGAAAGAAGTGCTATGCTTGGCACAACCTGGAATCTCTGAAAGCTATGCTCCTCCTAAAAATAATAAAAAAACCAAAATAAGAACAAAACCAGAAATTGCAAATGCATTTTACCACCCCTAAATGCAATACCCAAAATCATGAACTTAAATACTCCCTGTATTCCATGCTGTTTTCTTCACAGTATCTTCCAAGCTTCTGTTGCTTTAGATGCCCAGAAACACCTGCTGAAAACAGGCTAAGATAAGCTGAAAGAGCCTCTTCACTGAAGTAACAGGAGAGCTGTTATCCCAGCACACCCCAGAAAGGGACTGAAGCCCCTCAGCAAAAGCTGGGGTTAATATACCCCTGATGGTGCCCACCTCTCGTTCCCATGATGCCCGGGAAAAGGGAGGGGGCTAATCCCACTGGGTATAAAAGCCCTCAGAGCAGCTACAGCTGTTTGGCTCCTCTGACTCAAATTCAAGGGGAGTAAAGGGTTTGTTATAGAAGAAAACTCTTCAGAAAAATAGCAGTGCTTTCTTTTTTGCAGCAACTACTCAGAGGAGAAGAACAGAAAACTGGTAAGACATAAAACTTTGTGTTAAAGTTACATAGCTAGATAAATTGAGTTATTTGCTGTTAACTCACATAATTATTCCTTGGTGATTACTAAGTAGAACATCAAGTGTGACTAAGTAGGGAGGAGAAGAACACTAATGATATAAATAGTCTAAGTCTCCTTGGGACTCCTACTTAGGCCTATCTACATTAGAAACAAAAATAAGAAAAAGAAAAAAAACCTCCTTGGCAGTGTATGGGTTAAGTACATGCCAGGCTCACCCTTCTCTGAGATAGCTGGTCCAAAGGCACAGAAAGAAGTGCCCAGAAATGAATATTTACATCCTAAAAAATGCTGAAAAAGACAGAGCTTCCTTCAAGTGAACCTGTAAAAATGAGAAACCAGGGCAGTTAGGTCCACTGAAACTGATAAAATGACAAATAAACAAATTCTGCCCTTTAATTTATTCTGCAAAGATATTGTGAAAAAAAGGGTTCTCCTCAATTTCAATCCCTCCAGCGATGAAAAAAACAGAAATTTTTCCCTCAATCAAAACCCTTAACAAGGAGGGACAACTGGGGAAGGTTTGCAGGAGGCACTTAAGACTCACAAGGCAGCCTGACTTTGCGATGGTGGCAGCTTGTGTCTGGGAGATATTTGGCGCAATGCACGGTTTTTAGCGTGCAGCTGGCCGCTCTGGGCCACAGGCCCCCAAAAAACAACGCCGGCCCTTTCCCGGGAGAAGAAAACTCCCCAGCCCAGGTTCCTGGTGGCAGTTTGAAGTAGGCACTTAGCACTGTCAAAGAAGCCTGACTTTGTGGTGGTGGCAGCTTAGGTCTGTGAGGCGTCTTGCGCAATGCGGAATTTCAGGAGCCAGACGGCCGCTCCAGCCACAGGCCCCCAAACATCAAAGCCAGGCCTTTTCCCTGGAAAACAAAACTCATTGTCCCATGTTCCTGATGTCAGATTACAGGAGCCACTTGGCACTGTCAAACCACCTCGAGTTGCAAGCGGTGCCAGCTTAGGTGTTGGAGGCATCCTGTGCAACAGGGAATTACAGCAAGCAGTGGGCCACACTAGGCCTTAGTGCCCATGAAACCAAATGCTGGCCCTTTTCTCCAGCAAACAAAACTGACCATCCCAGGTTCCTGATGGCAGATTGCAGGATGCGCTTGGGACTCTCAAATCAGCTCGAGTTGGCAGAGATTCCAGCTGAGATCGAGGAGGCATGCTGTGCAATGCACAATTTCAGCAGCCAGACGGCCGCTCGGGCCCACAGAGCCCCAGAACAAAAACGCCGGCCCTTTTCCCTGAGAAACAAAACTCACCGGACCAGATTCGTTAGGTCAGCTTGCAGGAGGCAGTTAGAACTGTTAAACCAGCCTGACTTTGCGGTGGTGGCAGCTTGGGTCTGGGAGGCATCCTGCGCAATGTGGAACTTCAGCGGTCAGACTGTCGCTCCGGGCCAGAGGCCCCCGAATAACAATGCCGTCCATTTTCCCAGGTACGCAAAATTCACCGGCCCAGGTTAGTGATGTCAGTTTGAAGGAGGGACTTGGCACTGTCAAAGCAGCCTGACTTTGCGGCGGTGGCAGCTTGGGTCTGGGAGGCATCCTGCGCAATGTGGAACTTCAGCAGGCGGCCGGCCGCTCCGGGCCTTAGGTCCCTGAAACCAACGCTGACCCTTTTCCCTGGCAAACAAAACTGACCGGCCCAGGTTCCTGATGGCAGATTGCAGGAGACACTTGGCTCTCTAAATGCAGCTCGAGTGGGCACTGGGACCAGCTTGGGTCTGGGAGGTATCCCGCACAATGCGGAATTTCAGCAGAGAGCCCGCCTCTCTGGACCGCTGGCCCCTGAACACCCGTGCTAGCCCTTTTCCCTGGGAATTAAGACTCACCGTCCCAGGTTTCAGATGGCAGATTGCAGAAACCACTTGGCGCTGTCAAGCCAGCTCGAGTGGGCACTGGTTCCAGCTCAGGTCTAGGAGGCACCTGCGCAATGCAGAATGTCAGTAGCCAGCCGGCCCGTGAGCCCTGAACACAAATGCCAGCCCTTTACACAGGTAAGCATAACTCAGCAGTCAAGGTTCCTGATGGAAGATTGCTGGAGCCACTTGGAACCCTCAAACCAGTCTGACTTTGGGGTGGTGGCAGCTTGGGTCTGGGAGGCATCCTGCGCAATGCTGGAATTTCAGGAGCCGGCCGGCCGCTCCAGGCCACGGGCCTCTGAATGCTAGCGCTGACGCTTTTCCCAAGTAAGCAAAACACGGCTGCCCAGGCTCCTGATGGCAGATTGCAGGAGGTGCTTGGGACTCTCAAACCAGCTCGACTGGGCACAGGTGGCACCTTGGTTCTGGGAGGCATCCTGCAAAATGCGGAATTTCAGGAGCCAGCCGGCCGCTAGGGGGCCCTGGCCCTGAACGCCGATGCCGGCCCTTTACGCAGGTAAGCGTAACTCACCAACCCAGGTTCCTGATGGGAGATTTCAGGAGACACGTGCCATTGTCAAAGCAGCAGGAGTTGGCACTGGTGCCAGCTTGGGTCTGGGAGGCATATTTGGCAATGCAGACTTTCAGCAGGCAGCCTGGCACTCTGGGCCGCAGGCCCCCGAACAATAACTCTGTCCCTTTTCCCTGGAAAACAAAACTTACCAGTCCAGGTTCCTGAAGTCAGTTTGCAGGAGGTACATGGCACTGCCTACGCAGCCTGACTTTGCAGTGGTGGCAGCTTGGGTCTGGGAGGCATTCTGCGCAATGCTGAATTTCAGCAGGCAGCCGGCCGCTCCGGGCCGCAGGCCCCCAAACAACAACGCCGGCATATTCTCAGAGAAGAAACTCACCGGGCCAGGTTCCTGATGGCAGATTGCAGGAGGCGCTTGGCACTGTCTACGCAGCCTGACTTAGCGGTCGTGGCAGCTTGAGTCTCGGAGGCATCCTGCGCAATGTGGAATTTCAGCAGCTAGAAGGCCACTCAAGGCCTTAGGCCCCAAAAAAACCCACTGGCCCTTTTCCCTGGCAAACAAAACTCAGCAGTCCAGGTTCCTGATATCAGATTGCAGGAGGTACTTGGCCCTCTAAAAGTAGCCCGAATCGGCACAGGTGGCAGCTTGGGTCTGGGAGGCATATTTCACAGTGCGGAATTTAAGCAGGCAGCAGGCCACTTCCAACCACAGGCCTTCCGAAAAAAACACCAGCCCTTTCCTAGAATAGGAAAACTCACCATCCCAGGTTCCTGGTGGCAGATTGCAGAGACGCTTGGCACTGTCAAACCGGCCTGACTTTGCGGTGGTGGCAGCTTGGGTCTAGGAGGCATCCTGCGCGATGCGGAATTTACGGAGCTGGCCGGCCGCACCGGACCGCGGCCCCTGAACGACAAGGCTGGCCCTTTCCCAGAAGAAGAAAACTCACCAGGCCAGGTTCCTGGTGACAAATTGCAGGAGGCGCTTGGGACTCTAAAACCAGCTTGAGTTGGCACAGATTCCAGCTCGGGTCTGGGAGGCATCCTGCGCAATGCACAATTTCAGGAGTCTGCTGGCCACTAAGGGCCCCTGAGCCATGAACACCAATGTCAGCCCTTTACACAGGTAAGCATAACTCACCAGGCCAGGTTCATGATGGCAGATGGCAGGAGGCACTTGGCCCTCTAAATGCAGCTCAAGTGGGCACTGGGACCAGCTTGGGTCTGGGAGGCATCCTGCGCAATGCGGAAGTTCAGGACCCAGCCGGCCGCTCAGGGCCGCCCCCCTGAACACCAACGCTGCCCCTTTCCCAGGTAAACGAAACTCACCAGGGCAGGTTCCTGATGGCAGATTGCAGGAGGCGCTTGGGACTCTCAAACCAGCTCGACTTGGCACAGGTGGCAGCTTGGATCTCGGAGGCATCCTGCGCAATATGAAATTTCAGGAGCCTGCCGGCCGCTCGGGGGCACGGGCTGCTGAACGCCGGTGTTTTGTGGAGATAATCAAAACTCCACAACTTTGGTGAAAGTTGTAAAGCCTGTATGTTTATTACAGCCCTGGACGCATATGAGTATCGTTCCCCTAAAATGACATGTGTACCTCGGGGAACTTCAGGTCTCTTTTTATCCCCCTCTCAAATACATATGCATACAATTTCACAATAGGTTCGTATGTATTAATTTTTACGAATTTTGCGTTATATTTTCTGCTAGTTTTTCTTTATCGGAAAGAATTCCTAGGTCAGGTTGACCTGCTCTCACAGCAGTCTCTCTGTCTCTCTCTATCACCTTCTGTCTCCCCCACCCCTTATCTCTGTCCTTCTCTGAAGTAGTTTCTCTGAGCCTCAGCTTTGCAGTCAGGCTAAATGGCTATGTTTTCTAAGCACAGACTCAACTCAAAAATGTACATTTGATCTAAATCAAAATGGATTTCTACCCTGGAAAATTTCCACTCTGCCTCATTCCCCCCTTTCCTAAAAGGAAGAAGTAAATTCTTTTACTTCATGCAAATTCCTATGACAATAAGTGTACTTTAGTGCTTTACCGTGTACGTTTGATAAGGAGGTTAACGCAGCTACTCGCTGTAGCGTTCTCTAATTCCAAATTAGCTGTATAATAGATAATCTTAAACTTCTTCTAACTAATATTAACAAAACTACAATGGGATGACACAACTTATTAAAGATTGCATTTGCAGTTGGTGACCACCCAAAGATCACATGCCACCGGTGATGATCTGCATTTTGTTTTATTCTTTGCAGAATTCCGGTTATTTCCTTTTGTATCGTGTTGGACGGTTCTCTCCGCTTTCTTGCGTTTTTCTTCAAGATCCCCAGTAGGTCTTGGTGCTTAATTAATTGTTGTACCAATGTAAGGTCCATTCCAATAGGAGTAAGTGATAGTCTGTGATACATTGTGTAATTGGTTTTAATCAACTGGTGGGATGTCGCTCGGGCCAAGTACGAAAACCGCACTCGGTAATCTTAACGAATTACAAAGACAAAAATTAAAATGATTTCTGCTAGACAAAATAACATCGTTGTTATCAATTTTTACAGCGGCACGAGCAGTTCTCGGGCACACGCAACCTTTATCGGTATATACGAGCACAGTTTTCTGGTCAGTGACTGGATGAATTTCAAAGTGTTAAATACTCTGTTCAGTGTCTAGACACACATCTTGGGCATTCATAGTATTGCTTTAACAAATTAATCCCAGCTGTTCTCTAGTAATGCAGGATTTTAAGTTTACTTGTTCTAAAGGGTAGAGCGCTGTTTATTTCATGATTTAATCTTAGCGCAATGACGGGATGGATAACGTAAACAATGGCATTACATATGGTAAGCACAAAGGCAGTGGCCACATTAGAAGCAGGATAATAGGTGAAATTTACCATAGTCCACGGGGATTGAAACTTCTTTTCAAAATCAATTGCATTATCTCAGACAACTTTCCAAATTTCAGCTGGAAAATTACCTTCACCTCTTTCCCATATGATCAGAGCTGCTGTTGCTTGCATCTATAACAGTGCTTGTATACAACTGAAAGCTAAAGACACATTATCCTGAACTGTACTAAGCGCTTCTTCTATTAACTTGTGGTCTTGGTACCTGGCCTTTTCTCACTTGGGTAGGACTTTTGAAATCTGCCACTGGCTAGTTCCTAATGCCGATAGAGATGACTGTAAAGGCTGCTTCAATTTTGCTAGGCTACCTGCTGCAGTGGCCAGCTTATTCATCAGTATTTCTGAATCAATTCCATTTAAAAATCTCAATCCTGTCCTTAATATCTCAGTTAGATCCTTTCTTATTCTGCTCTTGGGGTATACTTATTTTTGTAACCATGTTGTCTAGCTCTTAAAGGATGTTCTTAGGAAAGAGCAGCAGGCTGGTTGGATTTTTGAGATGTTAATTTGCATTAGCAACTCAACACGTTTGAGAGGCCATTCTGGATTGAAGAACGGTTGTTGTTCGCCCTCATTCCTCACTACGTAAGGGCCTATTTCATATGCTTCAGGTTCACGTTTGGGTTGCGTCTGAACTATTTGATTAGTAGTGTGGGTTGTATAAGGTCCTGCTGTTGCATAAAGTGCAGTGTCTATTTTAAACTGAAATGAGAGCCTGATAGCATCCTGAGCCTAAAGGCAGGTCACTTCTACAGGCTGTATCAAGGTGAAATTACACCGACGGTATGATTCGCTTAGGCTATCGCAAACTTCCTGGTGCCTCTATACCGGAGAGGTTGAGACACTAATTGCATCTGGTCTCTCATAAGCCATCCGATTGACCACCCAGCACCCTACTTTGATTTCTTCTCTCCTGATCTCTTGAAGTGTCCACAGTTCTCGTTCCTGCCGCTCCTGCTCCTCATATACCTGATCTTCATGAATTACTACAGTGGATAGGTTTAGATCTTTTATCTCAGCAAGTTCTCCCATGGATCTAGTATACTGATTAAAAACCTGGGACCAAGGCCATTCAGCATCACTTTGGATAGAGGCACTCTCTAATTCTAAGACTCCGGTTATAATTATATACAAAACAATTCTGTAAATGAAATTACAAACTACCCCCGGCCACAATATACTCATTTTGTCCGAGTAAGCTTAATCTCAGTTCGTTGTCTCCTGATGTCACTCTCTGAGGGGCTCCTGGGGCCTTCTTCACTCAAGAGTGATGGATCTAGGCATTCTGCTCTTTGATCTTGATTGTGGTGAAGGTGGTGAGAAGCACTTGGAAGGGTCCCTCCCACTGTGGTTCCAAAGTCTTTTCTGCAAGAGGCTTAACATATACATAATCTCCAGACTGTATGTTATGTACTGGTCTATCTAGCTCTCTGCTCTGAGTTCCAGCCACGTGTTTCTCAATTTCTCTAAGCTGTTTGCTTAAAGCCACTGTGTAGGTGGCCAGTGTTATCTCCCCAGTGTGGGTGGACATTCCCTTTTGTATTCCATATGGTCTTCCATAAAGCATTTCAAAAGGACTCAGCTTTCCTTTAGCCCGAGGTTTAGTTCAAATTTGCAATAGTGTCGGTGGAAGATCTTGGGGCCAGGGTAGATTAACTTCCTGCCCCAGTCTTACAATCTGCTGCTTAATCAAATGATTCATTTTCTCTACCTGGCTGTTTTACTGGGGGCGGTATGGAGTGTGAAGTTCCCAATCTATGCCCAGGTGGCTACTAATCTGTTGCGCTACTTTGGAGAATAAATGTGATCCTCTAGCCGAGGATATTGTGGCTGGAACTCTGAAGCGTGGTATTATTTCTTGTAATAATACCCTGGTCACCTCTTGAGCTTTGACAGTTCTGGTGGGGAATGCCTCTGGCCACCCGGAAAATGTATCTGTTAATACCAATAAATACTGATACCACCCCTTTCCTTGGGAGTTCTGAAAAGTCAATTTGCTGCTGCTGTCCAGCCCGTGGTCTCTCCCGGTCTGACCGAGTTTCGGCCTGGAGGTATTTTTGGGGTTAGTCTGGAGGCGAGGATCACGCTGTCGGTTTACCTGAGTAACAGTGGCATATAAATTCCTGGCAACGATTCTTTCAATCAGATATGTGTCCTAGAAAGCCTGTGGAAACTACTACTTAAAAGTCAACACTTCATTTCAATGCACTCTGTATCACTGGCAGCCTTGGTCATTCTGGGAAAGGAGCCACACTTTATAAAAGCTTTTAACTAGTTAGGCCCTAGTGTGTTTTCTAGTGCTCCTCCTTCGCTAGTGACCACAAAAATGGGAAGGGATTACCAGCTCTCTTTCAATGGTAGCCCACCCCTTGTGGTTGCATGTCTCTTTTGATTAGTATTATTATATTCTGGCTTACCTTCAAGGAAAATCTGTCCATAATTACCTCACCTTTTGCTTTCTTTGCCTCTCCATCCACCAGCTCGTTTCCTTCCTCCAATTCTGAGCTCACTCTCTGGTGTGCCTTAATATGCCTTTTCAGGCAGTTGAACCGCTTCCAGCAGCCGGATTGTCTCTTCTTTCCTTGTGAGGTTAGCAGTCCCCTCTCCTTCCAGATGGCTCCATGTGCATGCCCAGCTCTGAATGCATACCTCGAGTCTGTATAGATGTTTATTTTCTTTTCTATTTCTAAGGCATGGGTCAGGGCATTTATCTCGCCCTTCTGTGCAGAGGCACTTGTCGGTATGGGTCCAGACTCTATTACTTTATTACCTCTCTGCAGGTAGTCATCCTGTACTTAGCATGTAGCTTTCCACTGGCAACGTAGCTGCTCCCGTCAGTGAACTAGGTCTCTGCATCGTCCAGAGGAGCGTCTTTCAAGTCTGAGTTGCTGGAGTAAGTAGCTTCAGTGGTGTCTAGGCAATCGTGCCGTACTGCTTCTCCTTGATTCCACTGAGAGAAGAAGCTGGGTTGACAATATCAGTCCCTACTATCTCTACATCACTTTGCTCTACCATGATGGCCTGGTATTTCAGGAACTTCTGTGGTGAGAACCAGTGGCTGCCCTTTACTGCCAGTACTGCGGACACCGTGTGGGACATTAGCGCGGTCATTTTTGTCCCAGGGTAAACTTGCGTGCCTCTTAAATGCTCAGCACGACTGCTGCTACGGCCTGAGGCAACCTGACCATCCCTTTGCTGTTGCATCTAGTTGCTTAGAGAAGTAAGCAACTGCCCTCTGGTATGGACCCAAGTCCTGAGCCAGTATTCCCAGGGCAATTCCTTATCTTTCATGGGAAAATAGAAAGAATGGTGTACTTACATCTGGAAGTCCCAAAGCTGGAGCTGACATGAGGGCACTCTTTAGCTGGTGAAAGGCCCGTGTGGCTTCTTTTGGCCACTGGAGATCTCTGTTTCCAGTGGCAATAAGAGCATAGAGGGGTCTGACGAGCGGTCTATAATTATAAACTCACAGCTGGCACTACCTTGCCGTGCCTAAGAAGGTTCGGAGTTCCTTCGTTGTCTGGGCTTTTGGGGTTTGGCTTATGGCTTCCCTGCCCTAAAGTCCGCTGCTCGGCACTCGCTCCGTACCCCAGGTAGATTACTTTCTGTTTTGCTACCTGTGCCTTTTTCTTTGATACTCTGTATCCTTGGAGTCCTAGGAAATTTGAAAGGCTTACCGTCTAGGCCACACGTGCTTCCTTTGTCCGAGTGGCTACTAGAAGATCATCTGTGTACTGCAACAGCCTCCCTTCTTCTTGTGGAGCTTACCAGGACTCTGGATCTTTGCAAGTTGTTCTCCAATCAGAGTGGGGGAATTTTTGAAGCCTTCAGGCACATGGACCATGTGAGCTGTGTTTTGCACTGCTTCTAGGGCTTTCTCACGCGAATGCAAAAATTTTCTGGCTGGCTTCGTGGATGGGGAGGCAAAAGAAGGCATCTCTCAGGTCTAAAACAGTAAACCAGGTTAACTCAGGTGTTAAACAAGTTAGTAAAGTATATGGATTTGCTACCACAGGGTATAAATTCTTGGTTATCTTATTGACAGCCCTCAATCCAGTACTATCAATTATTGGGCTGATTTCTTTCCTATCTTCTTTTGAGGGGGTACTGCTTAATTCTTACTGGTTGTGTTCCTTCCTTAAGCCTGATTACCATGGGGGGCATTTTTCACTCTCCCTGGTACAGCAGAGGAACATACCCCAAAAATACTTATTTACTTATTCTAATATCTCTTTCCTAATGTCTTTCTTAATTTCAATGGCTGTTAATGTTAAGCCTAACATCTTTATATCATTTGCCTCCAGAATAACCTAGTCATTTGAGATTGTTTAGTGAATTGAGCGTATACAAAAGCTTCTAAGTACACATGTTACTTTAAAGGTTTGCAAAAGTATGCCTTCTCAGACTGGCCAGTTGTTCACCACACTACAACATAAACATTCTCCACAGGTACTAAAGCTTTATTTAAAACTGAATATATGGCCCCTGTATCAACTAAAATTCCACCTTTTTCTTTCTTCTGATCTCACTGCCTCTTGCAGAGGGGTCTGTTACCTCCTAGTTCTGGATGAAATCGGACTGCCAGGAGGGGGATGAGTGCGAATGGGTATACCTTTGGAGCCTGAGTCCTCTTCCCTTTTGGGGAGGTCATCCTTATCCTTCCTCCCTTACCTCATGAGGAGCCTTCAACAAATCATATGTACTCATTTTGCGAACTGTAATCTCTTTGCATTTCAGCATGATAATCTTTGTCTGACTTCATACATTGCTATCTTATGCTGCATACTGAACAACATGTTTGATTTGCCTTCTCTTTCCTTTGTTTTTTTCTTTTTTTTTTTTGTTCAAGAGCTACACCAGTAGGTCAGAGGGAGCTCTGACCCCACAGTTAATCCACCATTCTGGGTGATTTCTTAAAGCAAAAAAAACACATCAGCATACGGGACCTTATCCCGTTTACTTTTCCATTTTAAAACAGCTTTAACTGCAATGAGGTATTATAAATATTTTTATTTTCTGAGCTGCCCCTACTGACAGCCTTGTCCCAGCCAGCCCATCCCAAAAGGGGCTGGTTCAGGAACCTCTTTGCTCTGGTTAGTTCTCATTATCTCCTTCTCCTTATGCTATCTTGTTTCCCCCCAAGCCTCACAGTGTCTTTTCTCAGTTTTTCCTCACACACAGATCTCCAGGTGGCAGGTATCAGATGTGATTGTTCACACAGAAGCTTTAAGATCTCAGGTTCTGACTTGGCTTCATCAGGAACCTTTAATGTACGCTTAAGACACAGTACAGCAATACTAGTGCCTCTCACAAACTCTTGCACATAAGGTGCCAGCCTCTCAATGCACCAAAAACTCCCGGGAATTGCCTGCAGGCTATTCCGTTTATCACTTCGGTATTTATTACTTAACCTCTATGGCGGGTTGTTCTCAGTCTAAACTTACTGTATTACACACTGAAGTCCCATAAATTCATTCATCTCTTCTATCTAAACTCTATTTTACAAAATCTCATTCTATTTTAGTTCTCTTCTTGCACAATCTAATTAAAGCATTGCTTCTACTGACACTCACTTTACTGCCTTGCAAAAGGCTGTGCCTGTTACAGCAAAAACTCTGATATGCTCACACACACAGACACACACACACCACTGATCACAAATTCACTAGAGCCAGGCCGTGCCAAATTGCCCGTGTGCCTCGGCAACTGCCCAGGCCGTGCCAGGAGGGCTCCTGAGCGGGAATGTTCCAGGCCAGGCCACAGGCACAAGAAGCGCCCTCAAATGCAGCGGCACAGCCCCGACTGCAGCCCTGCAAACGCTGCCAGAGCTGCAGCTTCCCGCAACTGAACCCCAAAACTGACGCCGCGGATGGGGCTCACCTTGCTTCAACAAAGGCAAAGAAATGTGTTCTCCCCTTCAAGTTCATCGCCTAGGAGAGCAGAAAAGAAGGGGCTTTCCTCCAATGAAATCCTTCAAGCCATGTGGAAAGGGGGATTTTGACCTCAATTCAAACCCTTGCAAAGGAGGGACACCAGTGCTGTCCCCTCCATTTAAATCTTAGGATGATGAAAATGGGTTGGCTGCCTTCAAATCAAACCTGCCACTGGCAACTATTTACAGACTCGAACAGGACGGGCCACTCAAAAATCAGTGTCTTGAGCTGGTATATTTCAACATCAGTCTCAACACTTAACAATGGAGACACTCGATGTGAACAGCTCACTGATTTAAACAGAATGCCAAAGAAACATAATGTTACAACACAGCATAAAGCAAAATCTTCCCAAGTTTCAGCCAATCACACATAGAGCAAAAGCATATTCACATTACTTCTACCCAATTACATGGAGAATACATAGCTTTGGTTAAAACAATAGCGGCATATTTTCTAACACAATGGCTAACAAACTAATATATTCATGTAAGCCTTCTAAAATATACATCAAGTAAATTTGTTGCAACCAAAAAGGACAAACCACATAGGCTTATTATTCTATTTCTCATGTCTAAGCTGCAGCATAAAACTCATTCTGCTATCCTGGCATTTCTCTGTCTTTGCTAGGTTTTTAGGGCCTGCTTTTTTACCATTTTCTCAAAACCCTTTAACTTTATGGATTCCAGCAAAACCCA
Organism: Molothrus aeneus; assembly: GCF_037042795.1. Lineage (NCBI taxonomy): Eukaryota > Metazoa > Chordata > Aves > Passeriformes > Icteridae > Molothrus > Molothrus aeneus. The sequence continues at coordinate 19,914,240 of NC_089659.1, read as the reverse complement.
TAATATGACAACAATACTTTGCCCATTCCCGTTCAAATGGAACGCAGGGATTCCCTGTCACCCCTGGGATACCCCTAACAGCCTGGAAAAGACAGGTTTTCTTTCAATCAACACCCATAAAATGGCAAGTGAAGGCGGATCCCTCCCAGTTCGAACACAGACAATATTAGGAGAGTAGCTGCTTGCCTCTCCTTCATTTATTTTGTCTTCACGAGCTCCGTTTTTGGTCCTGGGGAACCGGGGAGGGGGGACTGCCAAGATCAAATCGAAAAGGGAAAGGACCAAAGTCCCCGCTCCAAATCCACGCGCGCTCACCCGTTCGGCTGCTGCTTCCCGGCACAAAGATTCGTCCCTCGGCACCTCCTTGAAGCGATGCTCCGCGTATCCAGGTGTTCGCCCAGACGCTGCGAGAAGCTCTCGCAGTCCTTCCATGAGACAGCCCCGGGAGCCCCCCATGAACCCCTCTTCTCAGCAGCTCCATGCAAAGGGGAGCTGAGGCGAAGCCTCCCCCTAAAATTGCCTCCCCCCCCCCCCCCCCCCGACAGGAGCCGGCCCCTCATCATCCTCACAGCTCACACCTGGCGCTGATGCCACTCTCCAACAGCGCCTCTCCCCGTCCAGCACACAGCCCACTTCTCACAGACACAGAGCCAACAGACATCTGCTCCGGGTGCTGGCTGTTCTTAGTCCGTCTGCTTCCACAATTCAGACACGGACGTGCGCTGATGGCACTGAGGGAAAGCTTTCCAGTGCACAAAACTGTCATACTGGTAGCACGCTTTGAGACGCCTTCAGAAAAAGCAGAATCAGCGCCACCTCCTAAGAGCCCTGCTGAGGAACCCCGCCCTCCTTGAGACACCCAATGCAGCAGAGCTCGAAAAACAAAGGGAAAAGTCAAGCTTGGAGTGGAAAAAGACAATAGAAATACAGCAGCCTTTCAAGAAAGCCTTCACACAGTAATAGTGGGACCCGGTCACATTTCTTCTTTCCTTGCTCTCTGGAATGACATCAATACGAAGTAAAAAACCCACACGAAACCCAAGGCAGAGCTGGCATTTTACACGTCTTCCTTTTGGCTCTCGGGATGACAAGCGCCTCTTCCGGGACTGTGACACGATTTGGGCGCTGGCAGAGAACGGAGGCAAAAGGTGCCAGAGAGCCCCTTCTATCGCCTTCAGCCCCTGCAGCTGTTCTGAGGGTTCCAGGGCACAGCTCGGTCCGTTCCTAGATCAAAACCTCATGGCGATATCTTCAGAACTACTACCCATCTCCAGTCGGAACCTTCTACATTCCTGGAAACAAATGAGTGCGTAGAGAGGGTTTCTCCCCAGCTGAGTTTAGAGACCAATTCCTATTCTTTAGCAATACCTAGAAAACCGAACGCCTTGCCAGGTTTTAGCATCCTACACCCACTCACCCCTCCCTGTGCATTTGGTGGCAGCTTTGGGTCCCTCTGGGGGACGGCACCCAGCGTGACCCCTGCCCCTCGCCCGCCCCCCACCTGCTCCTGCACCGCAGTGGGGCTCCCTCTCCTGGGCACCTTCGGGTGCCCCCAACGGCATCAGAGCCCCGAGTCTTCACCCCCCCCCCCTTTTCCTGACCCCCAAAGAAGGCTCAGAACGAATCTGACTGCCCTGGACAGCAGCGCAGCGCTTCCCCCAAGCCCTTCCCACACGTGCATGGCCCCAGCAAGGGATTCTGCTGCAACAAGAAAGCGGGGGCAGCCCCCAGAAGGCTTGAGGTTCCTGCCCAGCCTCGCTGTCACGGGCCGGGGGCAGCGAGAGAGGGAGCGGCACAGACGGCGGGGACGGCCCGGCACAGGGCGGGGGCCGCTCTCAGCGCGATGCCGGCAAAGCCGCAGCTCCGGCGCTGTCGGCCGGGCTGCTTGAGCGGCACGGGGGGATCCGCCGAGAGCCTCCGGCCCCGCGCGGGGACTCCTGCAAGGGCCCAGGGGCGCCGGGCTCCGGCGCTCGGGGCTTTACTCTCCGGCAGCCCGAGCCCCGCGGCTGCGGGGCAAAGAAGGAAAGGGGGCACCGGAAGAGAGGAGCGAGAGCAGGGCATGAGAAAGGGCGGCGAGGGAGCTCGGGCTGCGCAGGAAAGCGGGACGGGAAGGGAAAGCCCGGGACGAGGGTACAGGGAGGCTGGGCAGAGGAAGGAGAGAGGGGGAACAGAAGGGAGTAGCGGGCTAGGGACAGGACAGGAAGGAGCCGGGTTTGTGGGGGGAGAGGGAATGGGGGAAAGGGAGCGAGAGAAGGCGAATACGGGGAGAAGGAAGGAGGGCTAGAGAGAGGGACAGGCGGGGAAGCCTCCCAGAGCCCCGGCTGCACCCCGAGCCCGGCCCGGCGCCTCGCCCTGCCCGGGATGCTGCGCTCGGCGGAGCTCGGCTCGCTCCGGAGACGCTCGGCTCGAGTCGGCTCTTGTCGCCTCAACTGGGCTCTTGGCGCCTGCATTCGCCTCTTCGGCAGAGCTCGGCTCGCTTCGGCCCAACTCCCAGCCGCTCTGTGCCTGCGGCGCGCCTCGGCTCCGCTCGCCCCGGTTCGCTCGAGGCCGTCAGGGTCGGCCGCTCTCGCCTTGCTTCGGCCGAGCTCGTGCGATTCCCCCGAAGGCGGCGTCGTTCGGTTGTGTTTTTAGAAATATCTTTCTCTATCGATTGTATCTTTCTATAGTTAGATTTATATTTCTAGAATACTTCTATTAATCCAAATAAAAACCCCATCTCTAACCAAAAAAATACACGAAAACACCTTCTTTTAAACGGTATCGAAATATTTTTATACTTTGTATAGTTATACTCACATTTATATATATGGTTTCTTTTGATGCAATCTATTAATAATTATCTATAATATCTATAAAATTCTAGACATGTATTTAAAATATTATTTATATTATGTATCGTATCTACTGCTGCAACTGATTTTTTCTTCTAGTTTTAAACTTTATCTGTACGTATTTATGATATATTTCTAGACTTAGATTTCTACCTTCATATTCTTTGTATTTATCATTTTTATCATCAAAACCCTGCCTACTGACAAGTAAAAAAACCGCTTTCTTTAACGATTTAAAAAATATTTTTATATTTATAATTTTCATATTTCTATTTATCATTTGCTCTCTAGTACGTGATAACATACCTGCTCCTGCACTGCAGTGGGGCTCCCTCTCCTGGGCACCTCGGGGTGCCCCCAACGGCATCAGAGCCCCGAGTCTTCACCCCCCCTTTTCCTCTAGTTAGAAACTACACTGGAACTTTTTTCTGGAAACAAAGACACGACCTAAATCCTCTCCCCATGTCCTAGACAGATAGATGTTCAGTTCTTAGTTGACTGGGCAGCAGTTTCTTCAATAGAACGAGAAACAATATGGAAACGTTTTAGCTACAAGCAAATAGGCAAATCTGAACAAGGTCCTGGTGGCCAGCCACTGCAGTTATTTTGAAGCAATTTTTTAAACAATCAAGTACTGATCCCACAAAAAATAAAGCAAAAAGCTGACTACTGGCTAAGAAAGAAGGAAAAAATAACTTTTGACGACAACAACATTCCAAGGACACAGGCTTTTTTCCAATCTCATACCTTATTACTACCTCTCTTGGGAATTCTCATCGTGGATCCCAAAAGGAATAAATCCCTCAGCGTGTCCTAAAGCACCAAGGAGCTACCTACAAGTGAAGGTGGCTACTTTCAGTGCAGACACAGCTGATGACACAGCAGTAGCACAGTTCTATGCTGCACAGGGATAATACTGTCTCCTCTTCTCCAGCAGCTGACTCTCTCCTGCCATGGCTTCTGTAAATGCATCAGAGCACGACCTTAAACACAAACAGGCAAGAAAACACCATCAGAAGTCTTTCATTAAGCACTACAAGAAGGGTTCCAAGCAGAGACCAACAGAATTTCAAGGAAGCAGTATGCAATTAAACCACCTCAGACTCGTTCAAGTATCCGGTAGGTAGATGGAACCAAAATGGAACCATTCAGAAACGACAAAGAAAACCTCCCCAAGTATTTATACAGGAGTCCTTAACGTCAGAAATGGGATGACAGGTTATGTTCAGATAAGATGAATGTTTATTTGGATGTAGAAATAAACTTCTCTCATGGTCCTTTGCCAAAAAATAGAACCTACAAGTGAACACCTACACCTGCCTAAAAAGACCTAACGAGCCCCTGGCAGCCACCGGCATCAAAGCACAGGGGATGTTTCTAATCCAGGCTAAGGAGAACAATATCACCTTTTGTTCTCTCCAGTTTGTTTCCTCTGCAGTCCTATTTGCTTCTTATGATTTTTACACTCTCTGGATCTTCTCGGGCAGCGCTGAGTCTGACGACCGGGATACGAGAGTCCTTCCCTGCCCTACGGAGAGAACCAGGAAAAAAAGTTAAAAAAAGAACAGGGCAGTTTGAAGTTAATACTTCTGACGAGAAGCAGCACCTGACAAACAGAGTGAACAAAGCGTGATACCTCCCTGGGGACAGAAGACTTACAAACTCTCCGGGATTTACAATCCTAGTAACCAAGCCCTTCAGCACAGCAGCCAAGTGTCCCATTAGGTGGTGCTGCACCAAAGAATGATCCGAGAGGTTCCAAAGAGTGAAACGCACGTTATTTTCCAAAGACGTAAAATCGTGCAAAATAACAAAACTACAATAGATCTAAACTACAGGGCAAGAGTACAAGTGTTAACTTGAGGAGCTGGAACCATCCAGGTAAGCAACTGCTAACTGGATCCTCAACAGAGTTTGAGGAACCCTCCAGGATACAGAAGGGTTTTCCCCAGAAATTACACAGGCCGAGTTTTGATAGAAGTACACTTGCCAGATGCTCAGAAACGTCACCCATCCTCCTCCGGGTGTCCTGAGAGAGCTGCGAATGGCTCTCACGTGGTTTGAGCTGGTTCTGTAAGGGCTCAGGGTGAATTTCACCAGATGCAACCAAACTGGGCAACACCCAGTGGGACAGAAGGAACCCAAAGCTTGTTTTACCCAAAGCTTGGGTAAGCAGAGCTCCAGCAAATACTGAGGAAACGGACAGAACAGGGTAACAAATAATAAACATACCTTTTTTTTTTTTTTTTTTTCAGATGAGCAAAACAATTAAGGAGAAGGTGGAAAACTCACCATGACTGAACATTTCATCACCTGTAAGCTGACCATCCTTAGCATAGAGGATTCCAAATTTAAAATTCACCGATCCCTGGAAAATAACACCAAATATTATTTGGTAAACAGTCAAACAGAAGACATAACAATTTGGGTCCTCTAATCTTTGCATACATCCTACACATCAGAACATACATTTTATACTATCTCCTACTACACGATAATTTACCTTTAAACTTTGATAGTATAGCATAAAACCATTAACTTAGATGGGTGATCAATTATTATTAAGTTGGTGCTTCAAGTTATTTTTGCTGTCAGGTTCAAAAAAACATTACTTCTTTTTACTGCAACGAGCAATTGATTTAGAAGTCATCAAAAGCCCATCAAAATACAAAGCTGTACTCACCGGACGGGTCTGTGAGCAAGAAGTAGTTAGGCTTGTACTCACCTCTTGCCCTTCAAGAACCAATAAATCCTGTCAACAAAAACAGCATCTTTAGCCCCCTCCTATTAAAGATTCTACAAGGATGATGGTTTTATTTGTGTTTAGAAGTTTGGATTTGAAATGGCCAGTTCAATGGATAAAGAGACAGTTTAAATAGTATTCTATTATTATTATTATTATTATTATTATTATTATTATTATTATTATTAGCTACTGGAAGAAACAAACCAGTAGTATCTATACTTAATTACTTCTATTTCCAGGAAATCATAAAGAAAAAGAACCAAACAAAAAAAAGTCACTTCCTACCTTTTGTATCTCAGGATGAAAAATGTCTCTTGGGCTCTTCTCCAGTTTCTCAAGACTCCTGGCACTGAAATGCAAATGAACGAGTGCTTTAGAGGAGGGCAAGTGCACATTCCAACCCCGAACCACCAACCGATTGCAGTTACAGCGCTTACAAAATGAATCGTTCCCAGAGCCTCTGGGAAATGGAACGGTTGGTGCAACTGCCATTTCTTCCCCAAAATACTAACTTCCAACACTTCCTAAACTTAGTTTGCATTTTAAAAACAGAAATTAGGGAGACTCAGGGTGGAGATCAGGTTGAAATTGATTTCCTTCTAAAGCACAGGGCTCTGTTCCATCACCCTTCACTTTGGCTCCACACAGAATCACGGGGAGCATTTTAGGAGGGCCCAAGAACCAATTCTATTTCTCTCTTTTTTCTAGTTCTCTCTCTTCCTAAATCATTCAAGGCAAGTCAAATGAAAAAGGACAAGTTCAGCATCAAATTCACACTTTTTCCCTTTGTCTGCTCAAGAACAGGCTTTTAAACCACTTCTTGCTGCCTTCAACGATTAAGACTTGCAAAACAGTTTCGCAAGTTTGATAGGTTTATCATAAAAACCACAGAACACAAGCTCTGAATTACAGGAAAAGGTACACAGGCAAATATCTCAGCTGATGGTGGCTTATTTGTAAACACATACCTTAACGGAGATTGCACTGAGAATGTTTCAGTGGGACTCTAAGGGAAAAGTATTTTCTGAGTACCCTGTAAACAAGAAAAGCTAGGATATATTACAGGACATACCCACTTGTTCTGCATATTCAAATAGGATTATCAATAAAAACATTTAAGAAGGAAGAAAACCAAGGTAATTTTACTCAGCTATATTTGCTGCCGATTTAGAGAAAAAAAAAAAAAAAAAAGTCACGGGTGCTGCAAAGAAAAAAAAAAAAGTGAACCAGAAACGCCTACAGTAGAACTTTAAAACAATTGCTTGGATAAAAGCAGCTCATGGAACATGAAGTAGAAAAAAAGCGAAACCAGTATCAGACCTGCCTATTTTCTTACCATTGCACAAGAAAAATCCGACAAGCGGTATAAAGTCACTGCCTAAAACCGATCCTAGGATGTAACCAAGAACAATTGAGGCATTTGCTAATCTAAACGGAAACCTTTTCCGGACCCTAGTGTCAAATCACACGTTTTGTCTTGCAGCAGCTCGAGGCTGGAGAGCATTTCCCCTGGGGGTCGGGAGGGTAGGGGCACAAGGGGCTGAGTTTGCGGATCGCACCTGTGCCAGCAGAAGGATCCAGCCCGCGCGCTCCTTGCGCTCGCCATTCTCCGGGCCATCGCTGTGTTTTACTGCTCAGCGATGCCGCTCCATCTGTTTGCGTGGAAGAAAGAGCCACGAGCACTGAGGCACTCAGCAGCCGTGTCATTCCAGCCGCTCGTCCGCCCCCGCCCGCAGCAGCAGCAGCAGCCCGAGGGACACGGCTGCAGCTCGGCGGCTCCCGCGCCTCCGCCAGCCGCCGCACAGTGACCGCGGCAGCGCCCGGCGCCGCTCGCCCGGGGCGGCTCCTGAAGCTCCCGGCCCGCGGCAGCAAAGCACCGCCTGGCGCTCCGCCATCGGCGGGCGGCAGCGCGCCCCGCCCGAGCTGAGCCCCCGCCACCGGGACCGCTGAGCGAGGCCGAGGCACCGGGCGGACGCCCCTTCCGCGCCGCTCGGCTCCGTGCGGGCGGCCGGCCGGAGGCTTCGCCCCTCCAGCGTCGCTGCCGCGGCTCCGTCCCGCGCGGGAGAGGCGCCCGGAGCTCCCCGCGCCCAGCCCGCTCCCCCGGCGCGCGGCCGCCTCGGCCCGCCAGCCATTCATATGGCGCGTCGGCCGTTGCGTCAGACGCCGCGCTTTACGGCCGCAGGGCCTGCCGGGAGTTGTAGTCTCGGACTGACAGCCACCGCTCCGTTTTCCGCCACCGGGAGCTGCGCTCCCGCCAGGGGATCAAACGGCTCCTTCGCTCCTGGGCGCGGAAGCACCTTAGGCAGCACCGCCCCTCCCGAATGTCCTTTCTTTTCCACTCCAACTCTTTTTTCTTTTTTTCACCCCCTTTTCCACTTTCGCTCTTTCTCTTTCACTCTCACCCTTTTCCTTTTTCATTTTTTTTTCTTCCTTTCTCTTCCTTCTATTTTTTTTTTCTTCCTTTCCTTTTTCCTTTTCTTTCTTTCTTTCTTTCTTTCTCTCTTTCTTTCTTTCTTTCTCTGGCTCTCTTCCTGTCTCTCTCTTTCTTTCTTTCTGTCTGTCTTTCTCTATTTCTTTCTCTCTCTTTCTTTCTTTCTTTCTCTGGCTCTCTTCCTGTCTCTCTCTTTCTTTCTTTCTGTCTGTCTTTCTCTATTTCTTTCTCTCTCTTTCTTTCTTTCTTTCTCTGGCTCTCTTCCTGTCTCTCTCTTTCTTTCTTTCTGTCTGTCTTTCTCTATTTCTTTCTCTCTCTTTCTTTCTTTCTTTCTCTGGCTCTCTTCCTGTCTCTCTCTTTCTTTCTTTCTTTCTGTCTTTCTCTATTTCTTTCTCTCTCTTTCTTTCTTTCTTTCTTTCTCTGGCTCTCTTCCTGTCTCTCTCTTTCTTTCTTTCTGTCTGTCTTTCTCTATTTCTTTCTCTCTCTTTCTTTCTTTCTTTCTCTGGCTCTCTTCCTGTCTCTCTCTTTCTTTCTTTCTGTCTGTCTTTCTCTATTTCTTTCTCTCTCTTTCTTTCTTTCTTTCTCTGGCTCTCTTCCTGTCTCTCTCTTTCTTTCTTTCTGTCTGTCTTTCTCTATTTCTTTCTCTCTCTTTCTTTCTTTCTTTCTCTGGCTCTCTTCCTGTCTCTCTCTTTCTGTCTGTCTGTCTGTCTTTCTCTATTTCTTTCTCTCTCTCTTTCTTTCTTTCTCTGGCTCTCTTCCTGTCTCTCTCTTTCTTTCTTTCTGTCTGTCTTTCTCTATTTCTTTCTCTCTCTCTTTCTTTCTTTCTCTGGCTCTCTTCCTGTCTCTCTCTTTCTTTCTGTCTGTCTTTCTCTATCTCTTTCTCTCTGTCTCTCTTTCTTTCTCTCTTTCTCTCATTCTGTCTCTCTTTCTTTCTCTCTGTCTTTCTGTCTTTCTCTCTTTCTCTCATTCTGTCTCTCTTTCTTTCTCTCTGTCTTTCTGTCTTTCTCTCTGTCTCTCTTTCTTTCTCTCTTTCTCTCATTCTGTCTCTCTTTCTTTCTCTCTGTCTTTCTGTCTTTCTCTCTGTCTCTCTTTCTTTCTCTCATTCTCTCATTCTGTCTCTCTTTCTTTCTCTCTGTCTTTCTGTCTTTCTCTCTGTCTCTCTTTCTTTCTCTCTTTCTCTCATTCTGTCTCTCTTTCTTTCTCTCTGTCTTTCTCTCTGTCTCTCTTTCTTTCTCTCTTTCTCTCATTCTGTCTCTCTTTCTTTCTCTCTGTCTTTCTCTCTGTCTCTCTTTCTTTCTCTCTTTCTCTCATTCTGTCTCTCTTTCTTTCTCTCTGTCTTTCTCTCTGTCTTTCTCTCTGTCTCTCTTTCTCTCATTCTGTCTCTCTTTCTTTCTCTCTGTCTTTCTCTCTGTCTCTCTTTCTTTCTCTCTTTCTCTCATTCTGTCTCTCTTTCTTTCTGTCTTTCTCTCTGTCTCTCTTTCTTTCTCTCTTTCTCTCATTCTGTCTCTCTTTCTTTCTGTCTTTCTCTCTGTCTCTCTTTCTTTCTCTCTTTCTCTCATTCTGTCTCTCTTTCTTTCTGTCTTTCTCTCTGTCTCTCTTTCTTTCTCTCTTTCTCTCATTCTGTCTCTCTTTCTTTCTCTCTGTCTTTCTTTCTTTCTCTCTGTCTTTCTGTCTTTCTCTCTGTCTCTCTTTCTTTCTCTCTTTCTCTCATTCTGTCTCTCTTTCTTTCTCTCTTTCTGTCTCTCTTTCTCTCTTTCTCTCTCACTCTTTCTTTCTTTCTCTCTTTTTCTCTCTCTATTTCTAATCTTGGCTTTCCATTCTAGCTTTAGAATAAAAAAGCAGCAGTAGAAACATTCAGGCTACCGGGGAGTGCAAAAAACCCCAAAACGGTAATGATTTTAGGAAAACTATTTCCTCCATGGGAGCCTGAAATTTTCTACAGCTGCAGGTGACATAGAGCTTTTATTTCTTCTTCTAGATAGTTTATACTTAATACTCTATTTATACAGCGCCCCCTGCCGTGTGCATCGGCGCACTGCAGGCAGAGTGCCGCCTAATGACGTCACCGCGTCAACACGGCGCCCCGCCCCGGCCACGCCCCCAGCGCCCCTTGGAAAGACCCCAAGGCGTAGGCGTTTTGCCAGCTGCCTGATCAAAATGCCGACACCCACCTCGAGCCCTAGAAACGATTTCCCGCGATGCCGAACCCTGCAGGCGAACCGGAATGCCATCATCGCAATTGAAACGCCACAGAAAATCTCGTCGGGGCCGCGGCGGCGTCGGTGTTCCGTGCAGGCAGTCCGGATAGACACACCGGGGTCCTCCGGTTTCCCGCCCTTTTGGCCGCCATTTTGAGAAGGTCAAACAAACTCCCGCAACATTGGTGACGCGCCACTCCCAACATGGCGGCCGTGGGAGGACCCCCCCCCCCCCCTCGGCCGAGAGAGGCGGTTACTCAGATGCCGGTCAGAAAACCGCCGAAATACGCCCGCCCGCGGCGCCGCTGACCGCACAGCCCGTCTCGGGTACACCTAAAACGCCACAAAAATTCCGCCGGGGCCGCGGCGGCGTCGGTGTTCCGTGCAGGCAGTCCGGATAGACACACCGGGGTCCTCCGGCTTCCCGCCCTTTAGGCCGCCATTTTTAGAAGGTCAAACAAACTCCGCCACGCGCCACGCCCAAGAGGGCTGCCTGGCGGCGGCGGGCTGCAGTACCGCGCTCTGCCCACAAGGTGGCAGCACTGCCGCCCACCCCAGCCGGGGGCGCCGCGCGCCTTGGGGCTGCGGGCAGCCAAGGCGGCAAAAAAGAACAGGGGCGATTCCCCCCCGCAAAAAACTCCTCTAAAAATAAATGCCAAAAACCTGCCTCTTACCAAACAAGAACCAAATAAGCCCCCTTTCTTTCAAGCCTTCTTGAAATAAATTTTATAGTTCTAGTTTTCCTAGTTCTATTCACACGCATATTTATACCGGACATTGATGTGTTACGTCGTTTATACAATCTATTATGCCTATTCCTATTATCTGTATTTATTCATATTTTGTGGTTTTATCAATATCATTATATATTGATTGCATATTTCTATACTTTGATTTAGATTTCTATCATACTTTTATTATTCCAAAAAAAATCCCATCTCTAACCAAACAAATACCAAAAAACCCTTCTTTTAAACTATATTGAAATAGTTTTATATTTATAGCTTGCATAATTATATTCACTTTTATAGTCACAGTTTATACTGATGCATTCTCTTCATAATTACATATCACATATATATTATTCACATCATATAGATAAATTATTATTTTTATTATGTACCAAATCTACTGCTACAACTTCTTTTTTCTAATATTTTCAATTTTTATATCCATCTTGATGTATTCATGAGATATTTTTACAAGTAGATTTCTACCTTTCTATCATTTGTATTTGTAGTTTTTATCATAAAACCCCTGCTTTTGCCAAGTAAAAAACAAAACTTTCCTTTCTTTTAAACTACTTTTAATAATATTGTTGTATTTACATTTACCATATCTATAATGTTTTAGATATTATATCATAGTGATGTACTAGATTTATGGCTATTTCCTATAATAGATCATAATAAGATATATACAGTATCACTTGTATTACGTGTTGTATGGATTTATGTCACTTTAGATTTACAATCCTTTAATAATTTTATATATATATATCTGCATAGATTCGCAACACATTTCTATATTTAAAATTTCCTTTGAGCTGTGTTTATATTTATCATCTCTATTGATATATCTATAAACATACACAACGCTCTATTAAAAAATACAATATCTTATTGGAATATATCATGACTTATGTTACCTGTTAAATTTTAAATATAGATCGAATAGATCAAAATAAAAGTTTATTCCCATTTCTGCACATCTACTTGTTTTGTTTAAAGATAGCTATCCTTAGAATTTTACATTTAAAATCCAATTCCTAAATACAAGGACAAAACAAACAGCATCGAATTCCCACCAATGTCTTCCAAAACCATCAAGATACCTCCACCAGCCAAACAACTGCCAGCGAAAAAAACACACAACACTCTTTTCACTGACAGTTCTCATCACATCAGAAAAATGGAACCAAACGAAAAGAAAACCCTGGAGAAACACACGCAGCAAATCACAAAAACCTCTAAAAAAACCCAAACCAACTCGCTCAACTCCAATCAGTGCCACTGACCCTGAACATCATTTTAAAAACTAACCAAAATTCTACATCTACACTAACTCAAAGAATAAGCAATACTCTGTCAAAAGAACTTTAGAAAGCGAACTAATGAACGAAATAGAAAAAAAAAAACCAAAAAATCTCAACCACTAAAAAATAAGAAAATAACTACCCAAATTAAAAAAAAAAAAAAACAACAAAAACAAACAACTACTTAAAAAGACCCACCATATAAATACCCACGTTCCCAAAAATAAAACTGATCAACAACCACCAAATACGTCGAAGGACAACAAAAAACGAAAAGAAAAAAAAAAGAAAGGAAAAAACCAAAAGAAAATACATTTGTAAAACAAAAGTCCCCCAAACCAAATCAACTTTAATTTACAACAAAAAAATTATTCCCAGCTGAAGAATAAACGCATAGAGCCTCATTCGATCAAAATAAAAATACCACCCAGAAATAAACACAAAGCCTAAAGAGAAACGTAACCATTAACAATATCTCCCAAATGATCCCGTAACAATACAACATACACTACAATCAAACAAACCAAATCAATAAAAGCCCTGGAAGACGATAAACACGAACGCAATTAGAGAGATTTTAAAAACCCCGCTGCTATTAACGACACGACGCCACCTCGAACCCACCGAAACAAACGCTACACGCCCACGCTAATAAAAGCCACCGCGACAGAATTAAAAGCCGAGCCGCTGCTTCGCGCAACGACCCGTAGAAACCATTGCACGCCTTTAAAAACAGAATAGCCCGGCAAAAAAAATATCCGACTACAGAACTCGATTCAAACCAAACCTTTATCGTCACCACCTGAACCGAGAACCGTACCGGTCAGGAAGAACGCCATAGCCCTTAGCGCACACCCACTGCGACCCACACAAAACCGTGCGATCGATCCCTACAGAGCACCTCCGAACCACGACACCCAAGAACTTGCGGCAGCCGAACCCCGCGCTGCCGGCCCCGGACGGAGCGCGGCTCCCGGCAGCACAGCGGCTCCTCCGGCGCGCAGGGGCGGCGCCGCCCCGGAGACCCCCCCGCCCCCGCCCGCTCCCCCTGCCCGGGGGACCCCGGCGGCGCCCGAGCCCCGCGCCCGGAGCGGACAGAGCGGCCGGCACCGGCCGGGCCGGCGCAGCAGCGCCCGCGCCGCCTCTGCCGCCCTCGGCCGGCCCGGCGCCAGCCGCCCTCGGCTCCGCACGGCGGCTCGCACCGGCAGAGCGGCTCCGCCGCTGCCGCGCCAAATTCCCCGTGCGCCTCGGCAACCGCCCGGCCCGGGCCGGCAGCGCTCCCGAGCGGCAACGCTCCGGCCCGGGCCGCGGCCCCAAGAAGCGCCCTCAAATGCAGCGGCACAGCCCCGACTGCAGCCCTGCAAACGCTGCCAGAGCTGCGGCTTCCCGCAACTGAACCCCGAAACTGACGCCGCGGGCGGCGCTCACCTCGCTTCAACAAGGGCAAAGAAATGGGTTCTCCCCTTCAAGTTCATCCCCTGGGAGAGCAGAAAAGAAGGGGCTTTCCTCCAATGAAATCCTTCAAGCCGTGTGGAAAGGGGGATTTGGACCTCAATTCAAACCCTTGCAAAGGAGGGACACCAGCGCTGTCCCCTCCATTTAAACCTTAGGATGATGAAAATGGGCTGGCTGCCTTCAAATCAAACCCATCAGATGACAACAATACTTTGCCCATTCCCGTTCAAATGGAACGCAGGGATTCCCTGTCACCCCTGGGATACCCCTAACAGCCGGGAAAAGGCAGGTTTTCCTTCAATCAACACCCTTCGAACCGCAGGTGAAGGCGGATCCCTCCCAGTTCGAACACAGACAATATTAGGAGAGTAGCTGCTTGCCTCTCCTTCTTTTGTCTTCACAAGCTCCGTTTTTGTTCCTGGGGAACCGGGGAGGGGGGACTGCCAAGATCAAATCGAAAAGGGAAAGGACCAAAGTCCCCGCTCCAAATCCACACGCGCTCACCCGTTCGGCTGCTGCTTCCCGGCACAAAGATTCGTCCCTCGGCACCTCCTTGAAGCGATGCTCCGCGTATCCAGGTGTTCGCCCAGACGCTGCGAGAAGCTCTCGCAGTCCTTCCATGAGACAGCCCCGGGAGCCCCCCATGAACCCCTCTTCTCAGCAGCTCCATGCAAAAGGGAGCTGAGGCGAAGCCTCCCCCTAAAACAGCCTCGCCCCCCCCCCCCCCCCCCCCCGGCAGGAGCCGGCCCCTCATCATCCTCACAGCTCACACCTGGGGCTGCTCCGAGCCCCCCATCATCCTCACAGCTCACACCTGGCGCTGATGCCACTCTCCAACAGCGCCTCTCCCCGTCCAGCACACAGCCCGCTTCTCACAGACACAGAGCCAACAGACATCTGCTCCGGGTGCTGGCTGTTCTTAGTCCGTCTGCTTCCACAATTCAGACACGGACGTGCGCTGATGGCACTGAGGGAAAGCTTTCCAGTGCACAAAACTGTCATTCTGGTAGCACGCTTTGAGACGCCTTCAGAAAAAGCAGAATCAGCGCCACCTCCTAAGAGCCCTGCTGAGGAACCCCGCCCTCCTTGGGACACCCAATGCAGCAGAGCTCGAAAAACAAAGGGAAAAGTCAAGCTTGGAGTGGAAAAAGACAATAGAAATACAGCAGCCTTTCAAGAAAGCCTTCACACAGTAATAGTGGGACCCGGTCACATTTCTTCTTTCCTTGCTCTCTGGAATGACATCAATACGAAGTAAAAAACCCACACGAAACCCAAGGCAGAGCTGGCATTTTACACGTCTTCCTTTTGGCTCTCGGGATGACAAGCGCCTCTTCCGGGACTGCGACACGATTTGGGCGCTGGCAGAGAACGGAGGCAAAAGGTGCCAGAGAGCCCCTTCTATCGCCTTCAGCCCCTGCAGCTGTTCTGAGGGTTCCAGGGCACAGCTCGGTCCGTTCCTAGATCAAAACCTCACGGCAATATCTTCAGAACTACTACCCATCTCCAGTCGGAACCTTCTACATTCCTGGAAACAAATGAGTGCGTAGAGAGGGTTTCTCCCCAGCTGAGTTTAGAGACCAATTCCTATTCTTTAGCAATACCTAGAAAACCGAACGCCTTGCCAGGTTTTAGCATCCTACACCCACTCACCCCTCCCTCCCTGTGCATTTGGTGGCAGCTTTGGGTCCCTCTGGGGGACGGCACCCAGCGTGACCCCCGCCCCTCGCCCGCCCCCCACCTGCTCCTGCACCGCAGTGGGGCTCCCTCTCCTGGGCACCTTGGGGTGCCCCCAACGGCATCAGAGCCCCGAGTCTTCACCCCCCCCCCCCCCCTTTTCCTGACCCCCAAAGAAGGCTCAGAACGAATCCGACTGCCCTGGACAGCAGCGCAGCGCTTCCCCCAAGCCCTTCCCACACGTGCATGGCCCCAGCAAGGGATTCTGCTGCAACAAGAAAGCGGGGCCAGCCCCCAGAAGGCTTGAGGTTCCTGCCCAGCCTCGCTGTCACGGGCCGGGGGCAGCGAGAGAGGGAGCGGCACAGACGGCGGGGACGGCCCGGCACAGGGCGGGGGTCGCTCTCAGCGCGATGCCGGCAAAGCCGCAGCTCCGGCGCTGTCGGCCGGGCTGCTTGAGCGGCACGGGGGGATCCGCCGAGAGCCTCCGGCCCCGCGCGGGGACTCCTGCAAGGGCCCAGGGGCGCCGGGCTCCGGCCCTCGGGGCTTTACTCTCCGGCAGCCCGAGCCCCGCGGCTGCGGGGCAAAGAAGGAAAGGGGGCACGGGAAGAGAGGAGCGAGAGCAGGGCATGAGAAAGGGCGGCGAGGGAGCTCGGGCTGTGCAGGAAAGCGGGACGGGAAGGGAAAGCCCGGGACGAGGGTACAGGGAGGCTGGGCAGAGGAAGGAGAGAGGGGGAACAGAAGGGAGTAGCGGGCTAGGGACAGGACAGGAAGGAGCCGGGTTTGTGGGGGGAGAGGGAATGGGGGAAAGGGAGCGAGAGAAGGCGAATACGGGGAGAAGGAAGGAGGGCTAGAGAGAGGGACAGGCGGGGAAGCCTCCCAGAGCCCCGGCTGCACCCCGAGCCCGGCCCGGCGCCTCGCCCTGCCCGGGATGCTGCGCTCGGCGGAGCTCGGCTCGCTCCGGAGACGCTCGGCTCGAGTCGGCTCTTGTCGCCTCAACTGGGCTCTTGGCGCCTGCATTCGCCTCTTCGGCAGAGCTCGCCTCGCTTCGGCCCAACTCCCAGCCGCTCTGTGCCTTGGGCGCGCCTCGGCTCCGCTCGCCCCGGTTCGCTCGAGGCCGTCAGGGTCGGCCGCTCTCGCCTTGCTTCGGCCGAGCTCGTGCGATTCCCCCGAAGGCGGCGTCGTTCGGTTGTGTTTTTAGAAATATCTTTCTCTATCGATTGTATCTTTCTATAGTTAGATTTATATTTCTAGAATACTTCTATTAATCCAAATAAAAACCCCATCTCTAACCAAAAAAATACACGAAAACACCTTCTTTTAAACGGTATAGAAATATTTTTATACTTTGTATAGTTATACTCACATTTATATATATAGTTTCTTTTGATGCAATCTATTAATAATTATCTATAATATCTATAAAATTCTAGACATGTATTTAAAGTATTATTTATATTATGTATCGTATCTACTGCTGCAACTGATTTTTTCTTCTAGTTTTAAACTTTATCTGTACGTATTTATGATATATTTCTAGACTTAGATTTCTACCTTCATATTCTTTGTATTTATCATTTTTATCATCAAAACCCTGCCTACTGACAAGTAAAAAAAACCGCTTTCTTTAACGATTTAAAAAATATTTTTATATTTATAATTTTCATATTTCTATTTATCATTTGCTCTCTAGTACGTGATAACATACCTGCTCCTGCACCGCAGTGGGGCTCCCTCTCCTGGGCACCTCGGGGTGCCCCCAATGGCATCAGAGCCCCGAGTCTTCACCCCCCCTTTTCCTCTAGTTAGAAACTACACTGGAACTTTTTTCTGGAAACAAAGACACGACCTAAATCCTCTCCCCATGTCCTAGACAGATAGATGTTCAGTTCTTAGTTGACTGGGCAGCAGTTTCTTCAATAGAACGAGAAACAATATGGAAACGTTTTAGCTACAAGCAAATAGGCAAATCTGAACAAGGTCCTGGTGGCCAGCCACTGCAGTTATTTTGAAGCAATTTTTTAAACAATCAAGTACTGATCCCACAAAAAATAAAGCAAAAAGCTGACTACTGGCTAAGAAAGAAGGAAAAAATAACTTTTGACGACAACAACATTCCAAGGACACAGGCTTTTTTCCAATCTCATACCTTATTACTACCTCTCTTGGGAATTCTCATCGTGGATCCCAAAAGGAATAAATCCCTCAGCGTGTCCTAAAGCACCAAGGAGCTACCTACAAGTGAAGGTGGCTACTTTCAGTGCAGACACAGCTGATGACACAGCAGTAGCACAGTTCTATGCTGCACAGGGATAATACTGTCTCCTCTTCTCCAGCAGCTGACTCTCTCCTGCCATGGCTTCTGTAAATGCATCAGAGCACGACCTTAAACACAAACAGGCAAGAAAACACCATCAGAAGTCTTTCATTAAGCACTACAAGAAGGGTTCCAAGCAGAGACCAACAGAATTTCAAGGAAGCAGTATGCAATTAAACCACCTCAGACTCGTTCAAGTATCCGGCAGGTAGATGGAACCAAAATGGAACCATTCAGAAACGACAAAGAAAACCTCCCCAAGTATTTATACAGGAGTCCTTAACGTCAGAAATGGGATGACAGGTTATGTTCAGATAAGATGAATGTTTATTTGGATGTAGAAATAAACTTCTCTCATGGTCCTTTGCCAAAAAATAGAACCTACAAGTGAACACCTACACCTGCCTAAAAAGACCTAACGAGCCCCTGGCAGCCACCGGCATCAAAGCACAGTGGATGTTTCTAATCCAGGCTAAGGAGAACAATATCACCTTTTGTTCTCTCCAGTTTGTTTCCTCTGCAGTCCTATTTGCTTCTTATGATTTTTACACTCTCTGGATCTTCTCGGGCAGCGCTGAGTCTGACGACCGGGATACGAGAGTCCTTCCCTGCCCTACGGAGAGAACCAGGAAAAAAAGTTAAAAAAAGAACAGGGCAGTTTGAAGTTAATACTTCCGACGAGAAGCAGCACCTGACAAACAGAGTGAACAAAGCGTGATACCTCCCTGGGGACAGAAGACTTACAAACTCTCCGGGATTTACAATCCTAGTAACCAAGCCCTTCAGCACAGCAACCAAGTGTCCCATTAGGTGGTGCTGCACCAAAGAATGATCCGAGAGGTTCCAAAGAGTGAAATGCACGTTATTTTCCAAAGACGTAAAATCGTGCAAAATAACAAAACTACAATAGATCTAAACTACAGGGCAAGAGTACAAGTGTTAACTTGAGGAGCTGGAACCA
Source organism: Molothrus aeneus (assembly GCF_037042795.1). Classification (NCBI taxonomy): domain Eukaryota; kingdom Metazoa; phylum Chordata; class Aves; order Passeriformes; family Icteridae; genus Molothrus; species Molothrus aeneus. The sequence continues at coordinate 19,895,592 of NC_089659.1, read as the reverse complement.
TCCAGGTAAGCAACTGCTAACTGGATCCTCAACAGAGTTTGAGGAACCCTCCAGGATACAGAAGGGTTTTCCCCAGAAATTACACAGGCTGAGTTTTGATAGAAGTACACTTGCCAGATGCTCAGAAACATCACCCATCCTCCTCCGGGTGTCCTGAGAGAGCTGCGAATGGCTCTCACGTGGTTTGAGCTGGTTCTGTAAGGGCTCAGGGTGAATTTCACCAGATGCAACCAAACTGGGCAACACCCAGTGGGACAGAAGGAACCCAAAGCTTGTTTTACCCAAAGCTTGGGTAAGCAGAGCTCCAGCAAATACTGAGGAAACGGACAGAACAGGGTAACAAATAATAAACATACCTTTTTTTTTTTTTTTTTTTTCAGATGAGCAAAACAATTAAGGAGAAGGTGGAAAACTCACCATGACTGAACATTTCATCACCTGTAAGCTGACCATCCTTAGCATAGAGGACTCCAAATTTAAAATTCACCGATCCCTGGAAAATAAAACCAAATATTATTTGGTAAACAGTCAAACAGAAGACATAACAATTTGGGTCCTCTAATCTTTGCATACATCCTACACATCAGAACATACATTTTATACTATCTCCTACTACACGATAATTTACCTTTAAACTTTGATAGTATAGCATAAAACCATTAACTTAGATGGGTGATCAATTATTATTAAGTTGGTGCTTCAAGTTATTTTTGCTGTCAGGTTCAAAAAAACATTACTTCTTTTTACTGTAACGAGCAATTGATTTAGAAGTCATCAAAAGCCCATCAAAATACAAAGCTGTACTCACCGGACGGGTCTGTGAGCAAGAAGTAGTTAGGCTTGTACTCACCTCTTGCCCTTCAAGAACCAATAAATCCTGTCAACAAAAACAGCATCTTTAGCCCCCTCCTATTAAAGATTCTACAAGGATGATGGTTTTATTTGTGTTTAGAAGTTTGGATTTGAAATGGCCAGTTCAATGGATAAAGAGACAGTTTAAGTAGTATTAGGTTGTTATTATTATTATTATTATTATTATTATTATTATTATTATTATTATTATTATTATTATTATTATTATTATTTACTGGAAGAAACATTAAAAATGCTTTAAAAATAGAAAAGTTAAAACTAAAAATTAAATAAAAAATAAAATTATAAAAATAAAATAAATTATTTAAAAATAGAAAAATTAAAACTAAAATTTTTTTAAAAAATAAAAAATTAAAAAATAAAAAAAGAGCTTTAAAAATAGAAAAATAAAAAAAATTAAATAAAAAATAATATAAAAAAATAAAATAAATGCTTTAAAAATAAAAAATAAAACCTAAAAATTAAATAAAAAATAAAATTAAAAAAATAAAAAATTAAAACTAAAAATTAAATAAAAAATTAAAAAATAACAAAAAAGCTTTAAAAATAGAAAAATGAAAAATAAAAATTAAATAAAAATAATATTAAAAAATTAAACAAGAGAAAAATCAAAACAAAAACTTAAATAAAATAGAAAAATAAAAAATAAAATAAATGCTTTAAAAATAGAAAAATTAAAACAAAAAGTTAAATAAAAATAAAATTAAAATATAAAATAAATGCTTTAAAAATAGAAAAATAAAAAATAAAAATTAAATAAAAAATAAATAAAAAAAAAGCTTTAAAAATAGAAAAATCAAAACTAAAAATTAAATAAAAATAAAATTAAAAAAAGAAGTAAAAATATTAAAACTAAAAATCAAAGATAAAAATAAAATTTAAAAAATTAAAAATGCTTTAAAAATAGAAAAGTTAAAATTAAAAATTAAATAAAAAATAAAATTATAAAAATAAAATAAATTATTTAAAAATAGAAAAATTAAAACTAAAATATATTTAAAAAATAAAAAATTAAAAAATAAGAAAAAGAGCTTTAAAAATAGAAAAATCAAAAAATAAATAAAAAATAATATTAAAAAATAAAATAAATGCTTTGAAAATCAAAAAATAAAACAAAAAATTAAATAAAAATAAAATTAAAAATTAAAAGAAAAAGCTTTAAAAATTGAAAAATCAAAAAGAAAAATTAAATTAAAAAAAAGCTTTAAAAATAAAAAAATCAAAACTAAAAATTAAAGAAAAAATAAAATTAAAAAATAAAAGAAATAGAAAAATTAAAACAAAATTAAAGATAAAAATAAAATTTAAAAACTAAAAAAGCTGTAAAAATAGAAAAATTAAAAATAAAAATTCAATAAAAATAAAAAATAAAATTAATTAAAAAATAATGAAAAACAAAATAAAATCCGTAGAGTGTTGTAAAGTACCGCTAAAGTTCCATAAAAGGTAGTGCCGTGAAGCGCGACAGTCGCGCTTTACGGCAGCTTTTGCGACAGTCGCGCTTTACGGCACCTTTTTACGACAGCCGCGTTTTACGGCAGTTTTACGACAGTCGCGCTTTACGGCACCTTTTGCGACAGCCGCGCTTTACGGCACCTTTTACGACAGTCGCGTTTTACGGCACCTTTTACGACAGCCGTGCTTTACGGCAGTTTTACGACAACCGTGCTTTACAGCACTACCTTTTATGGAAATTTTGTGGTACTTTACAGCACTTTACGGTTTTTATTTTTTTTCATTTATTTTTAATTAATTTTCTTTTTCTAATTTCAGTTTTTATTTAATTTTTATTTTTAATTTTTCTATTTTTTTAAAGGTATTTATTTTATTTTTTTATTTTATTTTTTATTTAATCTTTATTTGTAATTTTTTTTAAAGTTATTTTGTTAATTTTATTTTTTATTTAATTTTTATGTTTAATTTTTCTATTTTTAAAGCTTTTTATTTTTTAATTTTATTTTTTATTAATTTTTCTTTTTCATTCTTCTATTTTTTTATAGCTATTTATTTTATATTTTGATTTTTTTAAATTTAATTTTTATTTTTAATTTTTCTAGTTTTTAAGCATTTTATTTTTTAATTTTATTTTTTATTTAATTTTATTTTTATTTTTTCTATTTTTAATACATTTTATTTTATTTTTGTAATTTTATTTTTTATTTAATTTTTATTTTTAATTTTTCTATTTTTTAAAGCTATTTTTAATTTTTTTATTTAATTTTTATTTTAATTTTTCTTTTTTTAATGATTTTATTTTATATTTCTAGTTTTATTTTTTATTTGTTAAAAATTTTATATTTTTAAATAGTTTTTAATTGTTTTTATTTCATTTTTATATTTAATTTTTCTATTTTTAAAGCTTTTTATTTTATTTTTCTAATTTTATTTTCTATTTCAATTTTTTTAAATTTTTCTATTTTTAAAGTATTTTTTATACTTTTTAAATTTAATTTTTATTTTTAATATTTCTTTTTTTAAAGCATTTATATCTTTTTAATTTTATTCTTTATTCAATTTTTATTTCTAATTTTTCTATTTTTAAAGCTTTTTATTTTATTTTTTTAATTTTATTTTTTATTTATTTTTTATTTCTTATTTTTCTATTTTTAAAGCTTTTTATTTTATTTTAAAAATTTTTTAAATTTCATTTTTATATTTAATTTTTCTATTTTTTAAGCATTTATTTTATTTTTAAATTTTTTTTATTTTATAATTTTTCTATTTTTAAAGTTTTATTTTATTTTTCTAAATTTATTTTTTATTTAATTTTTATTTTTAATTTTTCTATTTTTAGAGCATTTATTTTTTTCTAATTTTATCTTTTATTTCATTTTTTTTTAGAATTTCTATTTTTAAAAGCATTTTTTAAATTTTATTTTTTATTTCTTTTTAATTTTTAATTTTTCTATTTTTAAAGCTTTTTTTTAAAATTTATTTTTTATTTCTTATTTTTAATTTTTCTAATTTTAAAGCATATTTTTATTTTTTAATTTCATTTTTTATTTTTATTTTTAAATTTCTATTTTTAAAGCATTTATTTTTTAAATTTTTTAATTTAATTTTTATTTTTAATTTTTCTATTTTTAAAGCTTTTATTTTTTAAATTTTCTTTTTTCTTTTTTATTTTTTATTTTTCTATTTTTAAAGCTGGTTTGTTTTTTTTTTATTTGGTGCTGCCCAGACCAACTTAAGCTGGCGATTGTGGTGGTGTTTGAGGGTCTTTCTTTACGGCACTACATTTTATGGAACTTTTACGGCACTTACAGCTTTTTACAGTTTTTATTTTGTTTTCATTTATTTTAAATTAATTTTGTTATTTTAATTTTATTTAATTTTTATTTTTAATTTTTCTATTTTTAAAGCATTTTATTACATTTTATTTGGTGCTGCCCAAACCTGCTGTAGTGCATTTTTATACTTTGTAATACTTTGAAGTAATTTTGTTTTGTATCCCCATATTTTTCCCAAATGGTTTATCCCAAACTGTACCCCCTCCCTTTACCTGTGTTATCCCTCTCCCGGGATGAGATCATCCCCAAACCCCCACCCTGGCTCTCTGTCAATCACTCAGCCTCCCATCCCCTCCATCCAGAAGTTTCGGTCCAAGTCGTCCAGTGATTAGCCAGAGGCCAGGGGTCAGCCCCCCAGGCCTTGCCCCATACGCTGTCCTAAATGTCTATTTCCCAGCATCCATCCCTTAGGGTCACTTAATGGTTGGTAGGATGTTATCTACTTTCGGTTTCCACCTCCCTTCAAATGTAACCTTGGCACAGCTCCCGGGGCTCTCGGCAGGAGCCCCCTGAGGTGCACGAGCTCCTTTGGGACTCCTAATAAAACCTTGCATTAACCCCTGCTAAGAGTCGGCCCTTTATCATCTACCGCTGTCTCTGGTGTCTCTGCTGCTGCAAAGGCGACCAGCCCAGGTGCCCTCAGTACCCTCAGGGCACAGAGAGTGTCTGCCCCCAGCCCAGGTGCCCTCAGTACCCTCAGGGCACAGAGAGTGTCTCCCCCCAGCCCAGGTGCCCTCAGCACCCTCAGGGCACAGAGAGTGTCTCCCCCCAGCCCAGGTGCCCTCAGTACCCTCGGGGCACACACAGAGAGTGTCTCCCCCCAGCCCAGGTGCCCTCAGCACCCTCGGGGCACAGAGAGTGTCTCCCCGCTGTTGGCCGTGTCGGGGCTGCCCCCCCGGTGTCTGCCGACTCGGGACCGGCCGAGGGTTACTGAGAGGCTCGCACGAACCCGCTCGGCCGGTGATTGTGGTGGTGTTTGAGGGTCCCCAGGACAAGGGAAGAGACGAGAATCTTGACTCCACCTTTCAGAAGGCTGAAATATTATTTTATGATCTCTATTATATTAAAAGAAAATGAGATATTAGAACTATACTAAAAGAGCAAGGAGACATCAGAAAGCTGGAAAGGAATGAATAATAAAAACCTGGGACTGCTCACAGCCCCGACACAGCTGGACCATGATTTGTCATCAAGTAGAAACAATGCACAGGAGACCAATCCAAGATGCCCCTGTTGCTAAACCATCTCCAGCTCACACTCCACAGCCAGCAGATTTCCATAAATTGGTTCTATTTCTGTTCTGAGGCTTCTTAGGAGAAAAATCCCAGCAAAAGGATTTTCATCAAACACGTCAGTGCCAGGTGATGGCACAGGCAGCATCGGCTGGCAGAGGTCACTGTGTCAGCCCTGCCAGACCAGGTGTCACAGCAAGGAGACAATTCATCCTGTGCTCACACAGCCCTGCCAAGGGACCGGCTGCCAAAACAGAGCCGTGCCATGCATGCCAGTATCTGCATGGCAGAGAGAGGACATGAAAAGCCACTGAGGAAGCTGCCACCTCCTCCCTGAGCTCTGCCCTGCAGGCCGGGTCATGGGCAGCCACTTTGGGAAGGCTGCATTTGCTGCCCATCAGCTGCTCTGTGTCTGACAGGAATTGAAATAGCCCAGGTTTGGGTTGGTGCTGAGCAGAGGGCAGTGAGGAGAAAGGGAGAAGGCTGTGCTGCAGGCCAGGTGGATCCAGGCAGAGCAAATTTGGGGAGCAGCCTTGTCTTACAGCATTTCATTTTCCAGTTCTACTACACGACATTTCATTTTGCACTTCTGCTAGAACTGCATTTAAACAGGTTTCAAATATCCTCCTCAGTCCCAGCAGCCTGCTTCAAAGTGCTGTGTCTTTATTAGACCATTGATGGTCCTTCTGAAATGTGAGTCTCACTGGCTGCATCCAAACCTTGTGCTTGAAGAGCATTCCTAATTAAAAAAGATTGGGCCTTTGGGGAAGAAGGGGCTGCAAAGCATTTCCTCCTCCAATTTCATTGTGAGGAAATACCCCTGAAGGATGATGCAGGGATTAGGATTGAGACAAAGATGAGTTTCGTGGGTCAATTTTACTTTGAGAGCTTGAGAAGCACAGGAAGCCCAAGTGATGATCCCAGAGGGTTGAACACAGAGATTTCACCCTCCCAGATATACAAGGGCCTTAACCTTAAAACCACTGCTCTCAGCACAGAGCTGTCTCAATGCTGCATTAATGTTTTCTCCTCTTTGTGCATGTGTAGAATTGAAATCCCTCTTGGGGAGGAAGCTTATTCCAAGTAAATTCCTAAACAATCAGCTGAAAAAAACCCTGAAATGTTCTTTCACTTGATTTGCTACTCCCTGCCAAATGCATGCGCATGCCAGGTCTTAAGCCTGGTACTAGAGCTGAGCCTTGAAGGAGGTATTGTCTACGCAAGGCTTCTCCTTCAGTTTTGGGATCCAGTGCTGATTGCGACCACGTCTGGTGAGAGAAGTGATCATAAATACACCACGTTACTGCGTGGCTCGTGAAAAATGAAGAGCAGGTTTGGCCCAAGGCAGGTGTCGTGGTCAGATCCTGTGTGCTCTGCACGGAGTTTTTGGTCCAGTAATGATATCTGAAGGTTATCTGGCTGCACTGACCAAAGATGCTCTGCTAAGACACCTTCTCCTTCAATTCTTTCAGGTCCCATCAGCTTTCATAGCCTTTTATATTTTTAAATCCTTTGACATTTGAAACACTATTCCCCTGCAAGGCCTTCCCCTAAATCCCAGCTTCTCAGAAGGCCCAAGGGGACAGGGTTGGCCAAGGGTGGAGCTGTTCTGGATTTGTTGGTGGTGCCTTGTAGTGAACAGTGTGTTCAGAGCTGCTCTGCTGCTTCTGCCTATCACTTTGACAGGGAAGGAGTGTGCTGGGATATGATAAATCACTAAATTGTCACTTCTAAATGCTGCTTGCAATGAAAATATTGTGTATAAACCCTCCTAAGTGGTGTTAAATTTGTCTGCTATATTTCTTCCCTCCCACCCCACCACTGCTGCTCTAAGATCCCTTAGTAGCTCAGTCTTTCTTTGTGTTTTGTTTGACATTTATGCCCACTTTCCCCAAAGCTCTGGGGGTTCTTTTTAAAATATGATATTGATTTTTCTCTTGGTTTAAAAAAAACCCTGAAATATACACACACACACTAAAGAAGCAGGTCTCCATGGCTCTTTTGGTGCTCTTCCTTTACCACTCAGCCCTGAGTGGTGAAGGAAGAGCAACAGGAAGGGTGGTTTGTGGTGCTGGAGAAAGTCTCTGCAAGGCTTAAAGGAGTATCCCATTTCACCAGATGGCTTTTTTTTTTTTTTTTTTTTAATGGGTTATGGTGCTGGGAAGATCTGGAAAGAGTGCAAGTCCCTCATTCCAGTTTGGATGTCTTGTTTTAAGAAATGTGTTCTTTCAGTTCTTGGAGAGCATAGTTTTGGATTCATCCTCACATCCTCCAGTTTTGGTGGCTCTGTTGTTTTTTTATTTCCCTTTCTCTGCCCTTTTCCCTGCCCTCACTCCCCTGATAGCTGCAGAGGATGTGATTCAGGCACTCATCACTGCTCTGCAGCTGCTTTACAGAGCTAAAACTGACTGGGTCTCTCACCCTCCTCTCATAGCAGTGGTGCAGAGTGAGGCACATGGCAGGGCAGGGGTTTTATCTGTTGTTTTATCTTCTGGTTTGATGTTTAACACATGAGGCAGAAGAACCCCAAGCCCCTGCTCACCATATCAGGCTAGGCTGCAGGGGAGCACATTGACAGCAACACAGTGGCTGTACTGCAACCACAATCAATTTGATAGAAAAAGGGTTTAAGGTTTCTAACAGTGCCATGCAGACTGAGCTGAGCCCAACCTGGGCCTAGCTTGATCCCTGATCTGTGTAAAGCCCTCTTCTGTGCTTTCCTGAGGCTGGGACAGCTGGAGAGGTTGCTCTCCATGAGCACAGGATGGCAGCTGTGGGCTGAAACTCGCTGAGCTGCCTCCCCAGTAGGGGATGGGATTGTGAGGGATTTAAAAGAAAAAACATTACAAAGTCTTTGTCAGTCTTCCATGCTCACTTAAGCCGGCTGTTGGTGATTTGTAGTATTTTTTAAAATAAAAACCAAATGCTTTCCCTTTACAAGTAAATATGCTATGAAGAGGGCTTCAAAGGAAAGATGATTAGTTACTATCCAACTGTTGCTAAATTCATTGGTTGATGGTCCATATACTGCATTTTTTAATGTTACTGATACCTGATACAGACTATTCCCAAGCTGTTTGATAATTATTTATCAGCCATCTGCATCAGCATCATCTGCATGACCAGTGATGGCCAAAAAGCAGGAAGGAGAGAGAGGGGTTAAGCTGTAGGCAGGAAAGGGAAGGCAGAAACCAAGCAGCAAACAATTGGCACCTGGGCTCCATTGAAGACTAAAAGTGGGAAAAAATGGCTTAATTGAAAAATCTGCCTATTGTGTGTGCAGTCTCCAAGGGGAAACAAACAAACCCATTCAAAGGAAGGGAAAAAAAAGGCAAAGAATTAAAAAATCCTTGTGCTGTTATGCAGAATTGGGGGGTTTAACTCTTCCCAATCTCTTCCCAGTCTCAGGCAGAAATATTTTTATAACCAAACCATCTCCCTTTTTAAAGCATTTAGTTGGATTGAGTAATTTCTTAAGTCCTCCATCATCAGGACCAGTTTGGGTTTGGCAGCTCAAACACCTTGGCAAGGCCAGGACAACTTCAGTGGTTCTCCCTGTCCTGAAAGAGAGGAGAAAAGGGAAGTTAAGCTCACTGCAGAATCAAAGACTCCTGCATTTCATCTTTTGGCTTGGATTCCTCACCATGGAGTTTTAGCCATAAAAAAAGGGGAGGTGGCACCAAATTGAATTAAAAAGTGCCCTTTCCCAGTGTTTTTATTCCAGACATTCAAAGGAAGCTCATTTTTCTTCTAGCATTCTTTCCCTAATTTTAGCAGAACCATTCTCATCCCAGACCCCACTCATCAGTTGTTCAATCCTTTGGCACTGGATCTGGACAAAGGAAGGGACACATCTGGGTCATGGGAAACCACGGAGAGAAACCCTCCAAAACTGGACAGAGAAAAATGAAATGCAGGAAGACTGACCTGCAGCTGGTTGCTCTTTGCACTGGGCTTCCTTTAAAGGAATGGATTTGCTGCTAAACGCATCTCAGGCTCAGATGTGACCAGGAGAAGGTGGGATGGAGATGAGGAGTCAGACAGGGAATAGCCAGGGAGATGCAGGGCCCAGGAACATCAAGGATGGAGAAGAGAACGAACAGGGATTGTTCTCCTTGTTTAGATCCATCAGTGCTGGGAGCTTGGGAAGCACATGAGGGTACCAGAGGGATGCTGGGCAGGAGCAGGAGAACTCCAGGATAAGGGCAAGCTGCTCCCACTCCAGGGCTGGGCCAGGGAAGGAGGGGAATTATTTCCCTCCCCTTTCCAGTGGGATGCAGGTGCCACCCTGTGCAGAGGCAGGAAAACTGCCTTGCAATCAAGTACAAAACCTGCCTGGCAAGCCCAGGATGCCAGCAGCCATTTCTCCTGGATTTCCCGCTTACAGGCATTTTAAGCTTGCTTTGTCTCAAAAGCACCTTTTTTGCCAAGGGCATTCCCATTTCTTTTGGATCCCGAACAGAGGTTTGGAAAGCTGACTTTGATGAGGGAACTGTTTCCTATTTTGATCCGTGTTAACTTGGAGTTTCCCTTGGCACCAAAATCAGGGGGTGAACCCAACCCTTGAAGGGCCGTAAGATCCTAACTATCCAATCCCCAATCCCCTCAGCATTGGCTTGTAGAACCTTCTCAGGGTTAATTTAGCAAACTTAAGGGTTTGGCAAGTTCAGGATCAAAACAACCAAAAAATTCGTGAAAAAGAAACTGAACTGAGGCTGGCTAAAAGCTGATGACTCATTACAACAATTCAGTGAAAAGGAAGCAGGATTGATCCTGTGAAAAACGCCAATCACTTGTTTTTAAAACTTTAAAAGTTTAACAGTAATTAAATGGTTATAAAAATAGTAATACAATTAGAGTAATAATAATTTGGACAAATTAAATTAAATATGAGACAATAGAGACAAAGAGTTATGGACGTCCGGGTACCTTTTTCCGGGCAGCACGAGCCCAGAAAAGGACCCCCGTTAACAAAGGATTAACCCTTAAAAGCAATAGCCTGTTGCATAGTCATACACTTCATACATGATGCATAAATTCCATTCAAACAGAGGATTCTGTCTGGTCATCATCAACTTCTTCCTCTGAATCCTAACAGCGCCTTCGAGGCAGGAAGAAGTTCGTTTCTTCTGATAAGAGGGCAATAAATTCTTTTTCTCTGAAAGATTTAGGTGTCCTGTGACTGCTATCTCACTGCGAGTCCTTTCTTTACAAAAAGTCTCCTACATAGCATAGTTTCTACTTTAACATTTTGTTATAACCTAAAACTATATTTAACACACTACTTAAGAGAATTAATACAGCATTACTTTCTAACAAAACACATATAATATTCATTTTAATATTTGAGAAAAGACAATCACAAAATAAGCATTTTTCACATTTTCAATACTTACCAAGCCATCTGGCCAGAGTTCTGTGCCCACCAAGGACACAGCAACCAGCAGGGACCTTCCTCCCATTCTCCAGCACAGGCTTCTTCCCTCCACACGCAGGGAGCTGCAGCCACTCAGGGAACACCGACTTAGTCACAACAGGAGAGGCACAAGGATAATTTGGAACTCGTTGTGACCTCAATGCCGCCCAGACCCAGGAGAAAGCACTTTTCCGATCAGACGGAGCGGGGTATTTCCTGTACCGCCCTCCCTTCTCCCTACCCAAGGCGCATGAGCACACTGCCGCCATCATTGGAAGGGCAAGTGAGTGCCGCCCTGAGCCGCCATCTTGGGTGTGGCGTAAAAGTGACCTTTTTTTGTCTCCCCTTTCCAGTTTTCACCCCCTGCAGAGGCAGAAAAACTGCCTTGCAATCAAGTACAAAACCTGCCTGGCAAGCCCAGGATGCCAGCAGCCGTTTCTCCTGGATTTCCTCTCCGCAATCTTTGGTACTGGCAGAAGCCACTCCCGGCCGAGCCGCCATCTTTGTTGTGGTACCCTTAAGCATCCCCCGCTCCTCACACAGGCGTTTCTCTTGCCGGCTGTCTCAACCCGGTCCCGACGCCGATCCCGCACTCTCAGCGCTATTTTCTGCTGCTTTTCCCGGCGGGAGAAAACGGGTGGCGGGGTCAGCGGCACCGGAGCCCCGCGAACGGCGGCAGGGAGCGGCGGCGACGCCTCTGCCGGAGTCCTGCCGCGGCCGCCATCTTGAGCGTGGCTGGAGCCCGACCCGGCTCATGCAGGGTCCTGGTACGCGGGCGCTTCGCCGTCTTGAAATGGCAGCTCTGTCCCCTCCGCGCCTCCGCCGCTCGCCGAAACCGGCCCCGCCGCTGTCGTTCTTGCCAGCCACGGCCCCGTACGGCGGCCGCTCAAGCCCGGTCACGCCCCTTTGCACCCCTTACTGTGCTTCGCCGCTCCTCTCTGTGCACAGTACCGCTCTGTGCCCACAAGGTGGCAGCACCGCTCCCATGCCCGGGCCGGGCTGGACGCACCTCGGGGCAGGCAGGGAACGGAGGCCGAAGCTGCCGGAGATCCTTTTGTATTTATTCCCTTCAGCCCCAGCAGCTGTTCCTACGGTTTAAAGGCACTTGATTGGTTCATTCCTAGGTAAAAACGTTATAGCATTGGTTTCAAAACGACTACGCATCTCTAGTCAGAGTTCCTGTATACAATAGAATGGATAGATTCGTTCCAAACCATTCTTTCCAAATGGTTTTAGAGATAAATTCCAATTCTTTGCCAATACCTATAAAAACGAAAAACTTGACAGGTTTTGGTGTTCTACACCCACCCCTCCGTGTGAATTTTCTGGCAGCTTTTGGTCCCTCTGGGGCAGGGTAACCCAGCATGACCCCCCCCCCCCCCCCCCTCATTTCCCACTCACCTGCTCCTCCATCACAGCCTGGTGTGACCGTGTTCACAGGAGTCTTAGGATGAGGGAAGAGACGAGGAGTTGACTCCATGTTTCAGAAGGCTTGATTTATTATTTTATGATTTATATTATATTAAAACTATACTAAGAGAAGAAAGGATTTCATCAAAAGGCTAGCTAAGAACAGAAAAAGAAAAAATGATAATAAAGGCTTGTGTCTCAGACAGAGAGTCTGAGCCAGCTGGATGTGATTGGCCATTAATTAGAAACACCCACATGACACCAATCACAGATCCACCTGTTGCATTCCACAGCAGCAGATAATCATTGTTTACATTTTGTTCCTGAGGCCTCTCAGGAGAAAAAATGCTAAGGAGAGGATTTTTCAGAAAATATCATGGCTACAGCCAGGCTCTCCCTCCTAGGGACATTGCGGTGCCCCAAATGACATAAGAGCCCCCAAGTCTCCAGCCCCTCTCCCTCAGCCTTGCTTCCTCACCCCCAAAGAAGGCACAGAAGGAATCAAACTGCCCTGGACAGCAGAGTGGTGCTTTATTCAAGCCCTTTCCACAAGTACATCGCCCCCAAAAGTGACTCTGCTGCAACAAGAACGGGGGGCAACCCCCAGAAGTTCCTCCCCAGCCCCGCAGTCACAAGAGAGAGGCAGAAAGAGGGAGGGGCAGCAGAGAGGACACAGGAAGAAAAGTAAGAATGGGGTGCAGAATGAAGTTGAAAAAACAACCAAAAACAACCACAAAACCTGGGATGGGCAGCATAACAGAGAGGAATTAAAAAGGAACGGGGATAGGGAATGGCACACAGGAGCACCAGAGAGCCACCAAGAATATAAAAGGAATACAAAGAAGGCATAAACAAAAAACAACCACCAAAAAAAAACCCAAAACAAGAACACCCACCCCCCCCCAAAAAAAAAAAAAAAAAAAAACCCACGAAAAAACCCCCCAAAATCAAAGAACAACCAACCAAAGAAAACCAGACTGGGACAGGCAGCATTAGAGAGGGATTAAAAAAGAACAGGGACAGGGAATGGTTCACAAGCATCCAGTGAGAAAGAATGGCATGGAAATCACCACACAGAATAAAAGAGGAACAGGAGCGGGCCATGGAGAAGGACAGAGGAAAAGGCAGAGCGCCAAACACACAGTATGCTCAGAATTAATGTGATGAGAGGCTAAGACATGTTTTGCACAGCACAATGAATGGTCTGATTTTCAGAAGACAATTGAGAACAGACAGAAAAACTGCCTCAAGGATACAGAGGTTTCCTAAGAATTCCCTGGAACAGGTAAAGAAGAGAAACCACACAGACTATCAATGCAAGACTCTAAAACCAGCAAGAAATTTATTCTTGTGTATTAAATGTTAAAAATCACATGCATGATTGTAGAATATTTTAGTTTAAAAAATATTTCAAAAACCAACCCTGACAGTTTACCTGCAACTGCTATAAAATATCTATTTTATATATATATATATATAAACATGATTATTTTCTGTAATCAAAAAATTTAGACAAGGATGCAACCATCCAGGTAATGCTGAGTGAACTGATGCCCTGCATCAGACAGTCTTGTCAAACTCCTGCTGGCAGAACTGAGCTCACCTCAGTCCACAGACGCACTCATCTCGCACACTGATTCAAATGCAAGTGACAGCTGGGGAAACAAGGAGTGGAAGAAAATTGTATTTTGCACACTACAGCCAAGACCTGTGAAAGGCCACAGTAGAATATGCTGCAAAAGAGCCCATGGTACAAGAAATGCAGGCTCATAGGCTGTCTCCTCAAGACATGCTGGTGGAATATTCTGCATAGCTGGCCACAGGCACAGCGCCCCTGAGTCCTGTAAGCAACATCAGAAATGTCAGCACATGTTTCACCAGGCACTTTTAGCTCCTAAGGAAGGCAGCCAACAAAGATGTTTGTAACCTTTACCAAGGAACAGATATAAAAATGACAGGTTGCTCAGATCTAGTACCTTTTCCATTTTCATTCAAAGTCCCAGCCCCGCCATCCACTTACCAGCCCCACAGTGATTTCAGCACCCACCCAACAGCTGCCATCACAGGCCCAGGCAATATTCTACCATTGACGGGGTTTTCAGGCGCAAGGTTGCAACAGAGAAAAGGTGACTGAGATGGAGAGAAAAGAAGACAGAGAGAAGAAAAGGAGGGTGGGAAAACTGAAGAAGGACAGGAGTTAGAGTAACAGAAAGTGGTTGGGATCAGAGTTAAAGTGAAAACTTAGTCTTTTCCTTTATCACTCTACCCTTAAGAGCAAAAAAGACACACTAAGGAAAAGGAGAACACAGGGAGAACAAGAAGCAAGAAGAGTGAGGGTGAAAGTTATGAAGAAAAAGAAATAAGGTGCAAAGTATAGACAAAAGAGAGAAAAATACAGTCAGACAGAAATAGTGAAATGGACAAACAGAAAAAAGGAAGCAGATGGAACCAGAGTTACAGAAGGAGAGACACAGTGTCAGAAACAGTGAGAAACAGAAACAAAGGGTTAGAGACAGATGGAAATTAAGTTAGAAATAGAAAAGTAAAGTGAGGAGCAAAAGGAAGACATACAGTGGCTAGAAATGACAAAAGCACACAAAAAAGGACAGGAGCCACGGTGGGGGTAGGGAAGGGCAGGGGGTATCTTTATTAGGGGTGATTCAACTTTATTAAATAAATGTTTTTATTTACACTTCAGCAAAACACATGGAAACAGTGTATACAAATGCAAGTGCAGATACAATCCATAGACGCACTGGTAAAAGTCTAATTTACATATAGACCAATACAGGGAAATGCAGCAGCTAATGCAAATGCAGAGCAATGCAGAGCAACACAGATAGAAAAAGGTTATCATCTTGTGTTTATATTTTCATTACATGTTGATTTATTGTTACAGGAAACCCAAAACAACAAAAGCACACAGAAAACACTCATTTACCATTAACACCCCCTTCACATTACACACAAACTCACCATCTCTCTCATCACAACTGCTAAATTACACCCCAGCAATCATTGGTCCTTGGGACCATGGTTCCCGGGAGCCTCCAAAAAAATCCTCCTGCCTGACAAAAACCCACGCCCAAACTCTGGCAACGAACGTCACCTCGCAGACAAACTGGGACAGAGGAAAAAAAAAACCCAGCCCAGGGAAAAAAAAACCAGGCCCTGGCTGGAGCTTTTTTATTCTAAATTTAAAAATGAGTTGAAAAACCTGAAAAGCCAAACTCATACAAGGTTACAGCCCTAGAACCCTTCAACACACACACACACTTCCTTCAGCTTACACACAAACCCACACTCACACCTCAACGACTCTGGTAACCCCCAGCACACATTCACACCACTCGTCAGGAACACAGCTCCCAGGAGCCTCCAAACAATCCTCCTGCCTGACGAAAACCCCAGTCCCTGGATGGTCCACACCCAAACTCCGGCAATAAACGTCGCCTTGCAGGCCAGCTGGGACAGAGGGAAAAAAAACCCAGCCACGGGGTGGGGGGGGGGGAACTCTGGCTGGGGATTTTTTATTCTAAATTTAAAAATTCGTTGAAAAACTTGAAAGGCAAACATCACACACACAAGGTTAAATCCAGTCAGAATGCACTCACACGTGCAGAGACAAGCGGACACAGACAGACACAGTCACATTCTGTCACACACACTCACACATTCTTCCAACTTACACTCACTGCAGCCCTTACTTGAGACACTGAAGAACGTGCTGTGACACATCTTCTGACTGCCGCTCGTTGACATCAAATGGTAGATTCTGGGGAAATCGGTAGCCTTGGGGACCTGTGAGATGACAGGAAACGGTCAACAAGTGGCTATCTGATAGCTAGGACTTGTCCCCGCTCTGGACCGATAAGTTTTCTACCCAAAATCTATCTACTGTTCATCAGTCTTCTATCTACCCATAGAAGACAGATGAACAGTAAAATTTATATAACTGTTCTACCTGTGACTATGTGCCAGGGCAGAGCAGCTCCAGTTATAAGTGGTACAACATAAGTACACCCAATATAAGCTGACACATACAGTGCAAGTGTATGTATAGTGCAAGTACACACAATATAAGGTGACATCGGTACATACAGCATGAGCCAGAACTTCAGATAACTCTCTGGAAGATTAATTCTTGAGCCATATACCCTTTGAGAAGATAGAACCTACAGAACTACTGCAGTCACCTGAGGAGGGAGTAAGACACTCCCTCTAGAAGTCCAAGAGAATGGCATGGAAAAAAAGACACTACCAAAGCTAGTAGTGAGAAGGAAGATGGATGACACCTTGTGTAATCCTTCCTGTCTCAAAGAGTAAAAACAGAAAGACGCTGGAATAAGCGATATCCGGGAAGGAACGTGAGTAAAATACAGCCTATATGGCACAGAATAGTGCCAATAAAGCATCGAGACGTAACAAAAGCCTACTACACGGAAGACAATGGACACAGACAACATACCAGACACAGACAACATACCAGACACAGACAACATACCAGACACAGACAACATACCAGACACAGACAACATACCAGACACAGACAACATACCAGACACAATTGGAAACTGCCTGGCACTTTGACCTTATGGACCCAAGATTCCTACTGCAAGATGAGCCAGAGGCCGATGATGCCAAAGGAAAGAAAGCCCTATGATGATAGCACATGATGAAACGTAACTCACTATAAGAAGTTAGTAGCAAAACAGTTAAGAGGATGCTCAAGAGGCTGAGTAAACCCAGACAAAGAAACAGACTGCCGGGTGACCGTGGCCGTAGCTCCGGACGTGAAGGCGAGCTCCTCAGGGGAAAGATCCGTGACGACGTCGAGTCGAGGAAGGCTGAAGATGCAAAGTTCCCAAGAATGTGGAGATGGGTTGGAACTGCCCTGCCCGGCAAAGGCTCTGGTCAGGCTGAGGAGAAACCCTCTCCCTTTTCTTCCAGAGAGCCTTTCCCGCTACAGACCTCTCTGCTAAGCGGACATCAATTGTTCCCTGTGATAGTAAAGGTTTTTCCCCTTCTCCCAACCAGTGGCCCTGACACTTAGCTTTTGGAAGACAAGCGGACAAAAGCCATCATTGGTTGGACGTTGAGATGTCCTCCACGTGTGCTTTGGTGCTGCCGTTTCCAAGCTTTGGCTACGAGCCTCCTCAGGGTACCTAAGACAAAACAGAAAACCTGACTATTGCCCTCAAAAACAGTAATCCCCGGGACTCCTCCGCACCGCTGCCCCAGCTCACCTCAAATCTTGATTTGACTCCGGAGGGTGCCCGGAAGAGACCTGCAAAGAGAAAAGGGACACGCTTAGCATGCTGCTGTGTAACGCTCACCTATGGGTCAGCCTGCCTGAACCAGCCTGTTCCTGGGCATGCCTAGAGCACCGACAGCACCTGCAAAGAAACAAAGCAGAAAAGCATGCTGAGATACTGTGAAAACACAACCTCCCAAATCTGACAAGGATGCCACACCAATACCTTAAGCTTGCACCCACCTGGCATGGTCATGCTTAGCCAGGATAGATTGCAAGTGGACCACCTAAAATAAAAAGAACAAGAGTACATGCTTGGAGCTGCACCAGAAACTGAGACTTCAGCAATAACAACTGCTTCTGTACAGTACTCAATTCTCACCTTGCCCACTCAGCCTTGACAGCTGCCCTCTGCCTTGACTTCCTAAAAAGAAAGACCAAGAACAATGCTGTAACAGCCACCATTTATGCTTCCTCTGCAGAGACAAACAGTGACTGACCTGCTCAGGGCAATCCCCTCACCCGGGATGGGGTGCTCTGCCCTGGACTTTATCCTTCTGCATCTGAAAGAAAAAGTTAGGACAAAAGTCAAAGGTCTGCAGGATAACTTAAGAGCTCCAGCTATCTTGTGTCCATCTACAAATCCCATCTAGAGTCCAACTACAGCCCACATTACAAATTTCAACTCCCCAGGGCTTGTCCTATTGCACCAGGCTATGCGGCAGGGCAGAGCAGCTCCAGCACAAATGTGTGTGCAGACACCCGTGACACAGGACAGGACATGACAAACAATTGGGACACAACAGGAACAGAAATCTCTGGGCAAGGAAAATGATTGCAAGGACTGAGAGAATGCAAAAGGAGATGACCAAGGTGAGACCGATGGTGAGCTGATGAGGCTCGGAGAACCCTGGAGGAAGAAGATGCTAACTGAATGATTTATTCCAAGAACAGCAAAGATGGATGCCCGAGAATCCTACAGTCAGAATTCTCTCCCTAACCTCGCATTCTTACAAGGCCTAATCCGCCTTAATGGATCCTTGTGGGGCACGGCTCTCTGTACAGCTTAGAACAAGATGTGACAAGACATCTGACTGGATGCTTCTAAAGAGAGATGAGATTCTGATACCTGCCTGAGCTCCTGAGTCAAAACTTCCATGGCATAGGTGCCAGGGCAAGGAACACTGAGATCACAGATACTAAGAATGGTGCCAAGGTTTCTGACAGGCCCCTCAAAGGGCTAGGATAAAAGACATGAGATACCCAAACAACACATAATGCACAAAAGACAAGTGACATGATACACACCGGGACTGCTC
Organism: Molothrus aeneus; assembly: GCF_037042795.1. Taxonomy (NCBI): domain Eukaryota; kingdom Metazoa; phylum Chordata; class Aves; order Passeriformes; family Icteridae; genus Molothrus; species Molothrus aeneus. The sequence goes on along the minus strand of NC_089659.1, from coordinate 19,876,798 downwards.
TGCCCTGCGCACCTCAGCACTGTGATCCAAAGTGAGACTTTGCTTTTAGGGGGCCTAAGGGGCCACTTCATGAACACCCCCCACCTCCTCCAAAGCGGACAAAAAAACCCCTCCCAGTAAATCCCAAACCAGCACCCTGCTTTCATCCCCTCTGTGGGTCGTAGCCCTCTACTTATCTCTCACGCATCTGGGGATGCCGGTCTTGGGTGCGAAGAAAGGCCACCTCGTCAGCTGGGAAGGTGCTGCTGGCACCGGGCTGGTGTCTCTTAGACAGCTATATTAAGGAAACCAAACGTCAGTACTTGATCTCGGCAGCCCATCGGCCAAAACCCCACAAGTCTGCTACTCACCCTTCTCCGAAGAACGCTCAGCTGCTTGGGCCGCATGCTTCGGGCACGCTCGGAGACCGAGGCCATCGTCACAGGGGGTGCCTGGGTTAAGAAGAAATGAGGTGATTTGGCATGGCTGAAACCTGAGTGGACCCTCGCTCCCCCTCCCTGCTTCCCTGACTCACCACAACTCCTTGGCAGGTGCCCAAGGCCACCTGGATGGCACCTTTAAAGAGAAAAGTTCAGGGCTTCATCACCAGGTCCTGTAATGCATCCACAGGGCTCACACGTGCAGGGAACCCGGTGCATCGGCCAGCTGGTGACAGGGGCTTAGCATACTCCAAGTGGATTGCCTAAAGCACACAAACAAGAATGGAAGCTTTAGAGCTCCACCGGAAATTGAGACCGGAGCAATAACAACTACTCTCCACTGCTCACCTTGACTGCTGGTATCCAGACTTAGTTCCTAAAAAGAAAGACAAAGAACAGTGCTGTAACAGAGTCACCACATACACTTCTGCTGCAGAGACAAATGGTGCCTCACCTGCTCGGGGGAAATACCTCACCTGGGATGGGGCACTCTGACATAGATTTAATCCACCCAAATCTGAAAAAAAAGTTAGGACAAGAGTCAAACTGTTGCAGGATAACTTCAGAGCTCCAGACATCTTGTATCCATCTATAAATCTCATCTAGAGTCCAACTACACCCCACATTACCAACTGGAAGTCCCCAGGACTTGTCCTATTACACAAGCCTATGCGGCAGGGCAGAGCAGCTCCGGCACAAATGTGTGCAGACACCCGTGACACAGGACAGACAGGACGTGACAGACAACGGGGACACGACACAGACAAAAATCTCTTGGCAAGGAAAATGGCTGCAAGGACTGAGAGAATGCAAAAGGAGATGATCGAGGTGAGAGTGATGGTGAGCTGACCATGAGGCTCAGAAAACACTGAAGGAAGAAGATGCTAACCGAATGATTTATTCCAAGAACTGCAAAGATGGATACCCAGGAATCCTACAGTCAGAATCCTCTACCTGCCCTCACATTCTTACAAGTCCAACTCAGCCTTAATGGACCCTAGCGGGGCATAGCTGTCCATACAGCTCAGAACAAGACCTGAAAAGACATCTGACTGGATGCTTATAAAAAGAGAAGAGAGTCTGATGCCTGTCTGAGCTCCCAAGTTGAAAGTTCTATGGCATTGGTACCAGGCCAAGGAATGCAGAGATCACAGATGCTAAGAATGATGCCAGGGTTTCTGATAGGCCTCTCAAAGGGCTAAGGTAAAAGACATGACATATCCAAACAACACCTAATGCACAATAGACAAGGGACAAGATACACACCGGGACTGCTCTGCCCTGCGCACCTCAGTTCTGTCATCAAAAGTGACACTTTCTTTTATGGGCCCTAAGGGGCCGCTTCATGGACACCCCCATCTCCAAAGGTGACTCAAAAATCCCTCCCGGTGGGTCCCTACCCTGCGCCCCACTTTCATCCCCTCTGTGGGTTGTACCCCTCTACTTATCTCTCAGACATCTGGGGATGCAGGTCTGTGTCATGTACAAAAGAAGGCAGCCTCAACATCTGGGAAGTTCCTGCTGGCACTGTTGTTCAACATCTTCCTGATGTTTCTTAGTCAGCTACATGAAAGAAATCCAAATATCAATGCATGATCTCTGCAGCACACTGGCCAAAACCCAACAATTCTGCTACTCACTCTTTTCCTAAGAATGCCTGGATCCTGGGGCCGCACCCTTCAGCCACACTCCGAGGCTGATGCCATCGTCATGGGGTACGCCTGGGGTAAGAGGAGACGAGGTCATGCGGCATTGTTCAAACCTGAGCGGACCCTCGCTCCGCCTCCCTACTTCCCCAACTCACCACAACTCCTCGGCCATTGCTGAAGGCTGGTGACACCTTTAAATAGAAAAGGCAGAGGCTTCATCGATGAGTCCCGTGATTCTTCCGCGAGGCTCGGGAGAGCGGCGCACCCGGTGGGTCGGCCGGTTGGTGACTGGGGCTTAGTGTACTCCAAGTGGATTGCCTAAAGCACAGAAACAGGAACAGATGCTTAGAGTGGCACCAGAAAGTGAGACTGGAGCAATAATAACTGCTTCTGTACCCTACTCAAGGCTCACCTTGACTGCTGATATCCAGCTTTACCTCCTGAAAAGAAAAAGAACAGTGCTGTAACAGAGTCACACTTTACACTCCCCCTGCAGAGACAAACGGTGACTGACCTGCTCGGGGGAACCTCCTCACCCGGGATGGGTGGATGGATTTTGCCCTGGATTTTATCCTTCTGCGTCTGAAAGAAAGTGAGGACAAAAGTCAAAGGGCTGCAGGATAACTTCACAGCTCCAAACATCTTGTGTCTACCTAGGAATATCATCTAGAGTCTGGCAACACCCCACAAACTGCAAGTCCCTGGGACTTGTCCTCTTGCAGCAGGCTATGCGGCAGGGCAGGGCAGGGCAGCTCCGGCACAAATACGTGCAGACACCCGTGACACAGAACATGACAAACAGGGGGACAACAAACACAACACATCATGCTTGTGGTGAGGGTCTCAAGCGGAAAAGGCAAAAGGGACCCCAAAGACTCACTAGGTAACACGGTACGCCGGACAACACGACGTGGACCGGAACTGTTCTGCGCTGCCCGCCTGAAAGCTGCCGTCAAAATCAGAGCCTCTCCCTTCAGCTGTCCTAAGAGGCCCCTTGGAGGAGATTGCTTTTCCCTCTGCTATTTTTTAAATCTGTCCCAGGAACTCCCAACCCGCTACTCTCCCATTGTCCCATCTCCAGGCCGTGGCCCCGACTTATCTTTTGGATGATCGGTGATGAGGATCCACGTTGCACCTGAAATGAGCCTGCCTCAGAGGGCCCTGAGGTCGCCTGTTAGCCTCTCGGTCAGCTACAATAAAGAAAAACAAAACCAAAGTATGAGTACAGAGTTATGTGGGCCAAATCCCAGCGAGTCAGCTACTTGCCCTCTCCTGAGTGTGCCTGAGTCCTTCAGGCTCCAGCTTCATCCTGATTCCAAGGCTGCGGCCGTTATTGTGAGTGGCACCTGGGTTAGAGAATGGCAAAGTGAAATGGCATTCCTGTGAGTGCAGTGGGTGACCTTGTGTGCTGTAAGACGTGTGAATGCCTCTGTTACACTTCTGAAAAGCCTTGGGGTGGGGCCTCAAATAAACACCCTTTCTCAACCTACTGCCTCCAAAACCACCCCCCCAACAATACCTCCTAAACAGATACCTGCTTAGCCTCCCTCTCCTAGTCACAATCCTCAACTCACCTGAAGCCTCAGTCTCAAACATCATCTTGGACACTGGGCAGATCCCTCTTGTGACATGATGAATCTGCTGAAAAAAGTGTTGTAATTAACACAACCTGGAGTCTCTGGAAGCTGCACTTCTCCTAAAAAAATACAAAACAAAATAAGAACAAAACAAGAAATTACAAATACACCTTACCACCCCTAAACACAAAACCCAAAACTGTGAACTTAAATACTCCCTGCATCCTATGCTGTTTTCTTCACAGTATCTTCAAAGCCTTTATTGCTTTAGACATCTAAAAGCACTTGCTAAAAACAAGCTGAGATAAACTGAAAAAGCATCTTCACTAAAATGAGAGAAGAGCTCCTATCCTAGCTGATCCCAGAGAGGGAATGAAGCCCCCCCAGCAAAGGCTGGGGTTAATATACCCCTGATTGTGACCGCCTCTCATTACCATGATACCCCGGAAAAGGGGGGGGGGGGGGGGGGGGGCAAATCCCACCAGGTATAAAAGCCCTCCAAGGGGCTATAGCTGTTTACTCCCCTGGAACTCAAGTCAGAGGAGCCAAAGGGCTTGATATAGGAGAAAGCTCTTCAGGGAAATAGCAGCACTTTCTTTTTTGCTACAGCTACTTGGAGCAAAAGTGCAGAAAACAGGTAAGAAATAAAACTTTGTGTTTAGGCAGCACAGCTTGGTAATTTAGGTAATTTATGTAAGTTAACAGCAACTTGATAAGTTGCTGTTAACTTACATAATTATTCCTTAGTGACTGCTAAGTATTACTTCATGTGTGACTAAGTAGGGTTGAGAAGAATACTAATGATATAAGTAGTCAAGTCTCCTTAGAACCTCTAATTAGGGCTATCTACATTATAAATAAAAATAGGAAAAATAATAGACTCCCACATAGTATTAGGGTTACATATGTGCACATGTGCTGGCCTTGCTCCCATCCAAAATATTTGGTAGAAGTGCCCTGAAATGCAGTTTTAAACCCCTAAAATGCTGAAAAAGGCAAAGCTTGCTTCAAGTGCACCCCTTAAAATGAGGAAATAGGGCAGTTGCCGCCACTTAAACTAACACAATGGCAAATAAATGGCTTCTCCCCTTTAATTTAATCCCCTGAAATATTGGGTAAAGAGGAGCATTCATCACTTTAAATCTCTCCAGTGATGGAAAACGGGGGATTTTTCCATCAATTCAAACCCTTAAAAAGGAGGGACAGTTGGGCTTCCCTCTCCATTTCAGCCTTTGGATGATGAAAAGGGCAGAGCTACCCTTAATTCAAACTCATAGTAAAGCATCATCGAGGTTTTCCCCTTCCATTTAAACTGCAAAATAATGAAAGATGGGGACTCCCTGTCAATTAATACCCGTAACGGCATGGAAAAGGTAGGGTTTCCTTCGATTGAGACCATTGAAGTTGCCGGGGAAGCAGATTCCTCTTCAATTTGAATGCGGGCAATTGTGGGAAAGGAAGCTTTTCCCCTCAATTTAAATCCCCTTTCTCCTAGTAATCCCTCCCTTTTCTGGGGGCACTGGGGAGGGACTGATAAGAGCTGAAAGGCCCCCATGACCCCGCATGCTGCCCCACCTGCTCAGGTGCTGCCCCTTGGCAAGAGGGCTCTTCCCTCGGCATTTTCTCTAAGCGGGGCGCCGTGCCCGGGCGCATCCGGCTGCTCCGCAGCCCCTGCCGGATGCTCCGACCGTCGTTCCCCGAGGGACATTCGGGATACTTCCGTTTCCTTCTCTGGGCTGGTAGTTCCCTGTGCAAGTGTGCCCCGGTAACCCTCTGAAAGCAGCCTCTGGCAGGAGCTGCCCCCTCCTCATCCTCACTGGTCACACCTGGAGCTGCTGCATCTTGGGAGTGGGAGGTGGGAGGGTTTTAGCCAGATTTCTGGAATGCTTGCTGCAGGACTCAGTAACTCATGGTCAAAAAGATTTTGTCTGAGCTATGAAATTTAAAAAAAAAACAAAAACTAAGTCAATCTTGTACTTAAAGCAATTTGTAATCTAGAAGTTTGTATGGACTATCTGTCAGCTCTCAGGAAATTAAACACCCTGCTATCTTTTCTTGCCCTTACATAGTGAAGAAATCTAATATTTTACAATAAAATTTACTGGCTTCTAGTTCATGAACTATAAACGGTATTTGTTATGATTTTGTGATGCTATTTACAGGTCAGTGTTCTGAGGGTAGTTCCAGCCCTCCCTTGGCCCACTGCCCTGTGCAACCAGGCCCCTGTGCTGTGTGGCTGTAAAAGGCAGCTAATGCATCTGTTTTGAAGAAAAAGAGTGAGAATTGTGTATTGAAACTTAGTACTGGTTCCCTTTGCTGTACAGTATTTTACACAGAATCAAAGAATATGTGTTCTGGGCTTAATTCTTTTTTAATGGTGCCTTATCTCAGGGGAGCTGGGCAGAACTGGGTAAGTCTGATGTTTAGAGAGCGTGAATAATATTTGCACAGGTTTCTGTGTTTTCAGTGCTCAGTCAGTGACAACTAACCTAAATTACAAATGCTGAGGAAATGCAAGAATGCTCCTGTCATTGTGTGCTTTTTAGTTTAGGTACCAAACTGAAATGTCCAGTGATTTGAAGAAAGCTCAGCCCAACTGGAGCTAAACATCCTTTAATTAACCTTTGCAGGATGGAGGTGTTCTGAATAGGGAGCCTCTTAGTTTAAAAGTTATTCAAGCAGGTCTTGGAACATGGCAGCCAGAAATGCCTGAAGAGTTCACAGAAACTGCAAGCACCTGTTAAAAGCAAAGTATATGGATCTTTTTGTTTTAGAATAAAAATGGCTGGTTAACAAACATCCTGAAGAGTCAGCCACCCACATTCTTCCTCCAAAGAATTGCAGATTCTTAGCTCCTGGGCTCTGAGATGTAATTACAGTATGAGGAGGTTTAGGAGAGCTGAAAAGTCACCATGGCAACCTCCTGGCAAAAATCTTCGCTCATCCAACGTAAAGCAAAATTTATTTTTATCTGAATGGCCTTAGTGAGCCTGAACAAGTTCTGTGTTCTGGCTCTCTGCTTCATTTCATTGTACTCCTCAGACACGGTCTTTTCCTGCTCTAAGTCCTAAAGGCCATCTTCTAAATCTTCTAAATGAAAGTTTTGACTAGAAATGGATGCAGGATGCTGGCTGTTCAATCGGGGTCTGCCTCTGAGTTAAGAAAGAGATGCCCTCTCGTGGTGTTCCAGACCCTTTGCAATCAGCTCCAGTGAAGCTGATAAACAACCTGTGCTGAATAATTTTAAGCATTGAAGTAAACTGAAAAACGTGGAAACAGATAAAAGAAGATGAAAGAAATGAAAAGCATTGAAAAGTCCTGTGCAGTCCCTGTTCAGAAGAAAGAAAGGCTCTCCATGCAAGAGTTTATGCAAATTATAGAAGCTAGGAGAAGCTATGCAGCATGGACTTGGTGAGACACAGTGCTTGCCAAGCAATTTTCGTGGATGTGACCTGCCCATAATAGGAGACTGAGACCTGCTGGTCGAAGCTGCTGGATGGCAGGAGGGTGCTGCTCAGCTGCAGCTACTTGACTGTGAGAGAGTCTGTGCGGGTGCACAGGGGGAAGGCAAAGCAGGAGAAGAGCTGCTGAGATATAAAGCAATTTGGCTAAGGGGTGCTCTCAGTTTTTTGAGGAAAAACTTGAAGTCTGTGGTGTTTAAATGGGGGTAACCAAGAGGAGGAGACACAGATTTGTGAGCAATAAGGTGACGATGGATGGGTAGGTTATGTAGGAAAGCTGAAGGGAGGGATGCTTCTATTACTTTTGGAGCCTAGAGTGTCTGGACTAGCAGGGTGCCGTGCTCAGCAGCCTTGGGAGGTTCAGGCTTTCTCCGGTTCCTCTTACATCCCTCTCAGATCCAGTAAGGGGAGTGAACAACCCGGAGCTGCTGTCAGAACATTTAAGATCACGCTCCTGCAGGAGACAGCCACCTGGCCTTCAGGACCAATTTTGTCCCTTTGGAGCTAACTCACAAAATTCAGAAGTTGATCTCTGGCTGACCAAAGTGACAGGCACACAGGGGTGTCCTTCTCAGGGGCCACTCTCTCTGAGACCTCACACATGAAATCTTTCTCAGCAGCAAGCAATAATTAGTATTTTTGGAACTTGGCAATGACTAATTAATATCTTGCAGGAAGGAAGAAACTGGTGTTGATCTTTACACTATAGTATTATGTACTACAAATATGGGCTAGCTATTGGGGGAATTTTCAACTAGTGTTCTTTAGTGCAGTTGCTTTTGAAACAGAAACGAGGGGATCTCTTCAGTTGTTTCTGTCTAATTAGTGTTTTACAGTGCTGCATACTCTGGACTTTGCTCTGGACAAAACCTGCACGACCCTGTGACGTACCGTAGGCTGGGAGTGTAATGATTTGTTTCTTAAATATTATTGCAAAAGTCAACAAATCATTTCTGGAGTAATAAAAGAGAGGGTTGAAAGCAGAGATTTGTTATTGCAGCAGATTTTCCAGGACCTTAGAAATGTGGTTTCAAAACAGAATAACTTGCTCTTCATTTCCTGACCCACTGAAAATATCGCAATGTCCCATCTGATTTCCTCTTCACATTTTCTTCACCGGTCTTTTGGCATCTGACAGAAGAAACAGTGTGGAGCAAAAATCTACCTGAGCTGCGCTACACAGGGAGGTGAGTTTTTGAGCAGAGCCTTTAAATAACTATGGTGTTCTTAGAAGAAAGTATGAAAATATATTTATGTGCCACAGGCTGGGAGCACAAACGTTACTGCAAAATCAGCAAAAAATTGCCAGAGTGATAGCGTTGAAAGCTGGGAGAAGAGATTTGTTGTCACAGCAGTAAATGGAAAACTGGATGCCATTTCCTAACGTTGTAAATTTTGTAAAGTGCAATTTTTAAAGGAAATGGATGGAGTTGTTATTAGCTCAGAGGTTTTTATAGTTTTCTAGTGTCCGAACACAAAGGGACAGCTTCCATTTTGCCAGTGGGCTGTAACCCTGTGTGGAGAGCCCTAGGTGAGGGCTGCGTCTGATGTGAAGCCAGGTGACTCCACGGAACGGAGCGTGGCCATCTTAGACGATCTGAGGAGCTAGTTCATCCCTCACGGTCATTTTATGTAACTCGTGAATAGGTGAAGATTTCATCCAGTGTGGTGCTGAACCAAGTCCTTCCTTTGATGCCTGGTGAAGTGAGTAGAGGAAGTAGAGTGGCACAGGGGGAGTTGCAGGGCATGGGGAGCGAGTCTGGGGCTCTCAGACATCGAGGCTGCCTGTCCACTTTTTCTTGATCCGGTTTAACTGTAGTCATTTTGCAAGCAACTTTAGTCAAACTGAAGCACAAAACAGAATAAAGCCCTTTCTGCTTAGACTGGCATATTTGGATTTAAGTGTTCAGTATATGCTTATACCCTGGAACTAGCTCTGTCTCAATTATAAACATGTTCCCACGGCTGAATTACACTGATGAAAATTTGCTTGTAGTCAGAGCCCAGGAGTGAGAACAAATACTTTTACTGGCTATGCTGTCTGTGAGAAGTGTCCTGTTTCTCCCTTTGCCCTGTTTGCTGCTGTGTGGATTACCACCCCACCAAAGTCTGTAGGATATAACTGCAGGTCAGCACACCCAGCTTAGAGGCACTGGTAGGGCTTTCTCTTCTTATGTTCCCCTACATTTTTAGGAACTTCACCACTTTGTCAAAGCAGACTGGAAGCTGGTTACAGGCTTACAGAGTTGTGACAGATGACCAAAACGTGTTCAGTGTTGTTGTATGAACTTTATCTCTTTTAGAAACCAGCAGAATCCAGAGGGTTTTGTAGCTGTGACCTTTGCAGAGATGGCTGATCTAGTGACTCAGCCCCATCACAGGGAATGAGGACTTCTGGGCCTCTGTGCTGTCAATGCCATTCCAGCAGATTGCAGGAGCAGTTTGAATTTCTCAGCCAAGTGGGAAGGGGGTGCTCACCAACATCTCTTTTTCAGAACATGCCTAGAAAATGAAGAGGTTCCTGTGTTGGCCTGAACAGCGCTCTGCTGATAAGGTCTTTTGCATCTTGGTGGCTGCTGCTTGTCTTTTTCTCCTGACAGGTACAGTAATTCTGCTCAGGACTAATCACATGAATGGTGCTTCCAGCAGGCTCTGGGAATCCCCCAGCCCAGAGAGTGTCTGATGGTGTCTTGATTTGTGCACACACAGTTTATCCCTACAGGAGCCCACTTTCCTTGTGTTCTGCCCCAGAGCAGCAGTTCTTATTCTGGCCCTTTCCCTTCAGCCATTATGAGGGTCCCTGAAGCACACTGGCCAAGTCTGGACACAATTCATACCCTTTCCTGGGCTGCAGATGAGTCAGTACTAATAAGAAAACGCATCAAGGAGTGAAATGTCAGGTTTTCATGGCATCACAACCGTCATCTGTGTTTGGAGGTGAAAAGTCTTGTGTTTTGTCATTATTCACTTCTTTCCCTACTGGGTGTCTTCTGTATTTCTGCATAGTCTTTTTCTAGTTTTACTTTGGTCACTGTAAAATAGGAGCTGTCCGGTTGCTCCTCGGTGTCCTGGGAAATGCACAAAGCTGCTGACAGAACCAGGTTCTACGGTAATGATTCAGGCCTAGAGTTCCGCATGGTAAGCTGTGTGTCGTGAACACGATCAGCATCCTTTCGCTCTAACATAAATCCCAGCAAAACAATAACTAGTTCTATGCCAGTTTTTGTATTCCTTTCTTTCACTTCTCTTCAAGAACAATGCAGGGCACAGAGATAATTTGTGCTTCTAAAATGCACCCTGCAGGACTGGGGTCACTTCAGCCCACTGGCCTGTTGAGGAAAACTCAGTCTCTTCCCAAAGAAAACCGTTATAATAAAAAGACTGAGTTAATATCTAGCTGCCAAATCTATCAACTTTCTCTCAGCCTTGGATGAGAAAAATCAAACACCCAACCTGGTACTGGACCACATGGACCCTAGAGAGCTGAACTATGTATTGATTCCTATTTGACATGTCTTGAGGACTTTGTTTTCTATTGCGGAGTTAAACTTGTCTTTTTACTGGTAGCTTGGGCAGTCTCAAATTTCAAAGGTAGCAGAAACAAGAAATTGAATAAACTTTAAAATTTTTTAATCATAATGTGGAGAGGTACTCAAATGAGGATGTAGGGCAGCTTTTTCTTTGGAAGTGAAACTTTATTTCCCTTTTTTTACTCTCTTTCCCAATGTGGTTTGCTTACAGAAGAAGGCTCTCTTTATGGAGAACTCCTGGATTTACTGGGAAGGAATGATAAATATGTGTCCAAGTGTGTGTTCTCATCCTCTCACTGACTCAGTCTGCATCTCTTCCTCCCTCTACCTCACCCATACACTGCTTTCTGGTTTTCTTCTTAATTTTAAGTAATCTGAGAGAGGGATAAATATTCAGTATCTGAAAATGACTGCTAATAATATAGAAATATATTTATTGCAATCCTCTTATTGGTTAGTCTCATTTTTGATGCTCACCTATTGGAAACCATACATATTTACAGGGTGCCAAATAGACCATTTATTAAATGGTTAAATCAAAATCCTTGAGTTGGACTTTAAAAAGTCAGTGGTACAGTAGACTCATGGCTTCAGACCTCATCTGCCATCACATCTCGGTCCTCTTTTCACAAGCAGAATCACATCACCTGTGAGGCAATGGTTTTTGAAATATTACACTGATAACAACAGGAATGGAGTGGAGCCTGTGATCGCCCTCTGCAGATTCAATTCTACCTAGAGAGAATCTGCAGCACTGGAATGTGCAGGGAGACTAGTTGAGCCCCAGGTGTTCTAATAGTTTGGAATGTGGCTCAGTGGATCATATCCTAATATCATGTCTATATTTCTGTAGGAAAGAAAAACATATTTATTCCAGTGATACAGCATGCCTGACGTTGCAGAGCTGGATTTTAGTCGCTTCACTGTCCACTTGCTCCAGTTTGATTCTGTGCTGACTTCATAGCCTTTGGCTTAGTGCAAAGGGAAAAATCAATTCTGTGCCTAGCAAGTAGAAACTTAGGTACTGTAGCATGCCTGCTCAGAAGGGGTTTTTGATTTCAGCTGTCCTTTGAACTTCAGAAGACAATTTGAAGTCATTTAGAATAAAAATAGGAGACTTCAAGTTATTACCAGCCCCTGTTTCTGTTATTGTCCATGGATGAATTGTCATTGATTTGAGTGAGTTGGACTGTTGTATTTTGAGCGTGGATGAGTGTCCTTAACTTGAACTACAGTAGAGAGAACAATGTTTTATGTATGAAGCATGGTCTTACCCTGCTTCTTTCTGACCATGCTCCTTATTCATAGATATGTGGCTTTGTATTCATATGTTGACTTTATTTCTCATAGACAGAGCTGCAATGGCAAGTCTCTCACAGTCAGGTCAGAGTGTGAACTAAAAAAATACCAATTACCAGCCTCGCTAGGAAATGGCACTTCTGGGGCAAAATTTTGTGATCCTGTTTTTCTTTCAGCATCCAGGCCTGTAATGTAACAGGGTGATTCAGTTCACTGCGATTTTCTGTTGTACATGTGTGCAAAAATATTCACAGTGCAGAGGTTTGCATCCAAAAAGGAGATAGAGGAGGCCTGTAACTTTATCCAAATAAAGGGAGAGGCTGTGGGTCATTTCCCCCAGGGTCTCTCAAATTGTTGGAGGACATGGCGTCCTTTTAATCCTATTTTCCTGGGCATATTATCCTCTCTCTTTCTCTGTTGGCTGAGCTACTTGAGTGGTACAGACTTACCGAATCACCTGCTACATGACCCCCCTAATATGCAACCCTCCCCCCCCCCATTTTGTATCTCTGTTCTGTCAATTAGTACTATTCCTCTGAATTTTATGGTTCCTTTCCCTTACTATCTTATCTATCAATCTCTGGTCTTAACTACAAGTGGGCTCAAACAGTCTATTTGTAAAGATGCTCATTCCTTTTGCAGGTGACAAACATCATCCATCCCTGTCTGCCTGGTGATGCGGCAGATCTCATGCAAAATGCAAAAGTCATATCTGCTTTGACAAGGTGATTCTCTTCAAGGAAAATTAGCTATGAATGAATGCCTGGAATTCTTTACTTTGAAAACAACAGGCAGGATGGCCAGCATTTAAAATGGGAATCTTTATGCCAGGTTATCATGAACCCTGAGACGATGAATATCAATGTTCCTTTCACAGACATTACGAATGCCTTCCCTGAAGGCTGGCACAGCTTACACGGGCAAGAAGGGAACACAGATAACTGTTCTCCAACACAAGAAATGAAAAAGGATAAAAGTGCATAAGCTCTGGTTTTCCCTGTGATCTAAATCTTGTTTTTTCCATTGCTATGCTGTGTTGACCTCTCTATAAAGAAAAACACCCGGTGTGGGTGTATTTTGCCCTTTGCCTTCACCCTGCTGAAGTCTGAGGAACCACAGCAGGTCCTTGTAAAAATGACCTTCACAGAAGTACTCAAACCTTTCTCTCACATGAACCGTGCTTTCCCTCGCACTTTTGCTAGTGTGGATTCTCAGGCCTTTTATGGTTCTTTCCAGCAGCCTTCAGTCAAGCATCCTCAAAAAGGGCCCCTATGCTGTCCCCGGTATCTCCAGTCAGTACCAATGGTACCATGCCATGTAAGTGCTCGGGGGGCTGTCTTAAAGGTTGATGTGGTTGTCATTGACGCTAACTAACACTGTAGATGTGACAAGTGAAGTCACGTGTTTAAGCCCTTGCTGCTTAGCAAGGTGTCCCATGTCAGCAAATGCTCCTGTCTCTGCCTGTGCATTCTCAGCAAACAGTGAAAACTGAGATGGTGCCCCTCAGCTATGAACCACAGCTTGGTTGTTGATGTGTGATAATGTAACTGTGTGTTTGGGCCCTTGAGGTCTTTAAAAAAATTCCTATTGATGCAGCAGTAACATAGACTTGGACACTGCGGTCTGGGGTTTCCCAAAGACACTCGGTGCTGTAGGAATGGGAACACAGCCGTGGTCCTACAGGAGAGTGAGGAGAAGAGAAGGGGAGCAGGCGCCTTCTGTGCAAGCTGCAGAATGTTTCTCACCTCTGTCCTCTCCTTACAGTCAGATTCTTTAATGTGCATGTCAACTTCTCTCTTCTCTATAAAATGGAGAAGGCACCGGATTGCTGTGATGCAAGGAGGCTTCTTGAACATTGGGTGAGTAGCTTCCTTTTCTCATTCTCATGTGTTTCTAGCAAGTATCACATGAGGACAGCTGGTAGGATCATAGAATACTTTGGGTTGGAATAGAATGGGTTGGAAGGGACCTCTATAAGTCATCTAGTCCCACACCCAATGTACAGAATGCAAACTGTTGGGACAACACAGAAATGAGCATCCATGTAACAATTGTGGTGTTCCAGACTCACATTATTCAATGTATAACAGGACAAAATGAAATTTTGAAGGAAGGGAAAAGCGTAAAAATTTTGCAAAAATTCTTAGCCACTTTCATTGGGATTTAGGACTTTGATGAAAATTCTAATTTTACAAGCAGGTCTAGAAAAAGTATTGATATATCATGCTAATTAAAATGTTACTGTTTTCTTTCCAGTTTAATATCATACTTACTGGACAAGGGTTTGTTATGACAAATTTTAAAGTCAGGTAAGGTTCTGGCTGTGTGGTGGTGTCACCTTGACCCTCTGTGCTTTGAGCAGTCGAGTTCCAGGCACCCATTTCCCAACTGACCGGTCTGTTTGGGGGTTACAGAGGGTAACAAGGCTCACAGACCCCGGGGACTGGCTCTCATGTGGCAATGTCTAATGAAAGGATGTTACAGCTTGAAAATGCTGCTAGAAACAATGGTTTCTTGCACCAGATTCCCCTATTTTGTTCCTTTTAGGCCAATCCACTGTATTCACATCCAAACTGTGAGCAGCAGAGAGGGATATTTTAGCAATTTGTAAACATGTCACATGCATGGATGCAGAATTTTGTCATTTTATACCTATTTTTACTTCCTACTTTCTTCTCTGGTACTGCTCTGGTACTCTGGTACTTCCACAGGTACTGTTTGTTTTATAGATGACAATACAGTAACACACTGCAATGTTCACATGGGATGAATCCCATCCATAAAACATTAAGGGAAGGTTCTTCCCATTTTGGAAGAAACATTTTTTTGCTGGCATGGATATCAATTATAGCACTCGGTTCTGGTGACTTCTGTAGATATACCTGTGCTGAATTCAAGATGATTTCCAAGCTGTAAAGTCTAGCTTATTGTGGTCACAAGATTTTGTTTTTAGGTGGTAGCAGAATCGGGCATGTTACAGTTACATGCTACCGTGAAATAATTGTTCTATTCCCTTTTGTTTTCAGGGATAATTATCCATACCACAGTGCCTATAAGAGGACTCACGTATGTAATTAGTTATTTTCCGATTCCTTTTATAGACAGATATATTTTTCTTACCTCTGCATAGAGAATATAGTAGTTAAAGGGTCTAAATGTCAATGCTATTGTGTTTTGTTGAAATTATTTAATTATCCTGATGAACCCCTTATGGTACTGTGAAACAAAGGCTTCTCCCGGTAACATTTAAAGCAACAGGCCCTGTTTTAGAGAGCACATTGAGTTTCTGCTAATTGCTTTCCTTAAAAAACAATTTGTGCCTGTCGATTCTAACCATTTTCTAACTTTGTGTCCTTCCATGTGAACTGAAGGGGAAGGTAAAGCAGACATCACAAAGGTAAGACCCAGGGTTATGAATTGGATTTACATAGTTTGTACTGATTTCATTTCTAGGAGAAGGAGAAATTATATCCATCCGTGGCTCTTTGAGTTTCAGGGTGACCAGAAAAGTACACATGGAAGTCAGAACCACAGGAATGCTTGACTTGGGGAAACGTATTTGGGCATCCAAGGTTTTCTTCTCATACCCCAGGTCTTGGGAGTGATTCCATGGCAAGCTGTGAGGTTTATGCTTCCCTCTAAGAGCCTACCCTGAGCTGGGGCCAGAAGCAGTGAGTGGACAGTGCCCAAGAGGGATACCAGGATGAATCCTGCAACTCTTCTGTTGGAAATCCTATTTGCCTTCTGACCCCAGGCCAGGAGGAGGAGGAGGTGAATTTCCATCACCTCCAAGGGGCTATGAATGGTTTAGAAAGACTGTGATGAGTGGTGGACAACTGTGTGAATTGAAAAAGCTTGAAATATCCCAGCCCGAAGGAACTCTCACTCATTAGCCCTCAGTTAAATAACAGGTCCATGAGGTGGTCCATCCATGGGTTCTTCTGACATTGAGTGGCTTCAGGCATTTTTCTGACATGCCTGAAGCCACTCATACAGTCTTTCCAAACCTTCCAGAGTCCGCGAGCATAATTACTTCAAGCGAAAGTTGTTCTGAGGAGAAGTGGGATCCACCAGAAACACTGAAAGTGGTTGGTTAAATCCTGGTTTTCCAGAAAGCCTTGGAGTCAGAGGGTCACGAGCACCTCACTATTTTATGACTGGCTCTCTCCGAACTTTGAATGCTGAAAAACCCTTACTTGTGACAGGGGTGTTCCTTTGCTGAGATAACGTTATTAGGAAACTTTTAGAGGCATATACCATGAAACTATACAGAGATTCTTGCACCTGTATTCCTAGTATTTTCTACTTTAGAAAACATTTCCTCAATGCTGCACTTACGGTGAGAAAAACACACACATTATCCAATTCAGTGTAATTATCTGGGTTACTCCTTAATTTTTTAACCACTTATATTTGTGAAATGTTGCCAACATGGCAGCCTCGTTTGTGTATTCTCTTTGTAGCTACATTTGTAAGGCCACTGTAAAGACCACATCCCTGGAAATACCAGAAGTCCTGAGTCTCAAGATCAAAGAGTTGTTGAATGACACTTACAAAGAGGGACCATTTTCCCTGTATGTGAAACCTGAAGATGTGGCTGTGAAGTCAATAGGTAAAACTTCACTGAAGCCTCATTGGAATTCATATACTTTGCAGTTCTGTCTATCGGTGATTTTTGTCAAATTCATATTCTGTGAAGAGGTTAGGCTAGAAAACATCCTTACAAGTAACCAGACCGACCTCATGTGATGTACAATCTGTAGAAGATAATGTGGTGCCAGCAATATCAGAAACATGGGTTCCGGACGAATGGGGACCAGTTCAAACATGAATCCCAGAGTCCAGGCAGGTCTGAACACCTTTGCAACAAAGGCAGAGTATAGCTGACGCAGCTACAAATCCAGGAGTTCCCGGTGGTGGCAAGTACCCCAGGAAGACTGAAACCAAACAACCGAACCAAATCTACCTGCCATCATTTTCTCAATGCCTCTGCACATTGGAACAATCCTCAGATGGCAAATAAGTATTTTGCTGGTTTGGTTACTGTCTCTGTTCTTCCTTAAAAAACAGGAGTAAGCCGGAGATAAGAGCTAACAGATATACCTGAGATTCAAAACCCTTTTTATAGCAATAATTTACGAAATATCAGTTGCAGATGATAAAGCAAGTCTGGAGGGAAGACATTGATGGGTTAATAAGGGGTAATGTAAAGCACTTTCTGATAGATTAGAGAAGCCTGGAGGGTGTTCCGTCATTGAATACGGTTTGTGATGCTGGAAACTCTCTACCTGAAAACTGAACTTGTCGAACAAAGGAGAAAAAAAATGTAGGAGAAGAGATGAAATATTTAAACAAAATGTTTTCTAATAGACCGTAAACCTCAGTAAAATGCTCTTACCTGGTCTGCAAATTAGAACTCATTCCCATCAGGAAACCAGATCTACAGGGCAGCTGGCCCACTTGGTGTGGGGGCGGTGTCTTGTTTTTGACTATTGAATCTTTGTAAAGAGCTTTTATTTATCTCCTCCTCAGCACTAGTGGGTTGTCCAGAAAGCTTTTTCGTCACAAGGTACAACGGGAATTATTCCTGGCCTGTAACAAGTCCAGCCTCTGAGACAGAGGTCAGCTGCAGGAAAAACCCTCTGCAGTCTGCTCAGAGGAGCTGGTGAGTGACAAGACATCTTGTATTGATCCTTCCATGGAAGAGCAGCAGGTTTTGTAATGGCAAATCAGATGGTGGTCTGCCATGGCACACAGCAGTGCCATGCCAATGAATATACAAAGAAATCCAGGGCTTGTCCTGCATGGGCTGCAGGAAAAGGGTGTGGCATCATTCCCATCACCTGTAGGCAGAACCTGCTGTCACTGCAGGGACCCGCCTTTCTGCTTGGGCAGGAAGGGGAAACCGGGCCCCTTAGCATTTTGTGCCTCCTCTCAATGGCTCCTCTGAAACCTCAAGGCGTGTTTCACGTGGGTCTGGCATTTGGGCTCTGCTGCCATTCTGCTCGATGAGTGCTAAGTCAGATCTGACTTGAAAGTCCATTTTAAGTTGGGTTATTAAATTGCATTCTTGGCTACCTAAGTGGGAAATATGAGGAACATCATGAGTACCTGTTTTTTCTTGTAACAATGTGCTTTGTTTTCATTTTTCAGTGAAATTAGTATTGAACTTGAGCAAGCTTTTTGGAAGAAACCAAACGTGAAGAAACCTAAATTCAAATTACTGGAAAAACTTCCAAATAATATTCTAGACCTCCAAGATATCAAGCTAACAGACGGTATGGCACCAGATACTTCAGTGACACAGTCAATCACAGTAAAAATAGTTGTAGTTAGATAATGCTCACGCTGCACATTTGAAGAAGCAATAAGGTTGTTTTTGTGCATCCTGCGCGTCTGGTCATCTTAAAGGTTTTTATTGTTGATGGATTTTGCAGGAGCTTCCAAATTCTCTATTGAATCATCTAGTCTCAAAGTCTACACTTAGATTTATAGCTAGGTAAGTAACCAGTGAATAATGTGGCAGGTTTTGCCCGTCTACATGCTCTGTTAGCACACCACTATAAAGCAGTTCACCATATGTCATGGAAAGAAGCACTAATCAGCGTCTGGTGCTGTAATTCATGTAAGCTATGAGATGAACTCTACCACCTGTTTATACTTTAGCTATGCCTAACAGTGAGAATAGTTTGTAGTTCACAAATTTTTGTAAACAGCCAAAGTTAGAACTAAATATTATTTGCGGATAGTCTTTACAAATCCAAAAGCAGGTGACGGATGGTATTCTTTAGAAAAGTATGCTATTTTCTTCCTTTAAAATACCATCTGGGGTATGCAGATTTTACTTAGAAGTTTGTGCCGGTCTCATTGACATGTTGAGGGCTTTTTGACTTATCCTTAGGACATAAGTTTGTAATAGATCAGGAGCACTCAAGAGAAACATGTAGCTGTATGGCCGGACAGACAGCTATGCCACATAAATTGTGTGCGCTTCCTTTTCTTTTTTCCAGAGAATGCACAAGATGTTGTACAGCATATTTTATACCTCTTACCTAATGCAACACTGCATGTGGAAGAGCTAGAAATCATTGCAAGTAAAATTTCTGATATTGAAGAGCTTGCAGATGTGAGTGTGACACTTGCAGAGAGTGTATTGGCTATACTAGACTATGTTCTGCTGCAAGAAATAGAAGATGAGAACTTTAGAAAAATAACCAATAGGTAAGCAAGATAACTTGCCCAGAGGAGGCTTCCTAGGCTGAAATGGCACTATGGTGTAATTTATTCAGTCTATTGAAATATTATCACTGGAGCTAGCAATTTCTATACTTTGATCTTAAACATATTTGAGGTTTTTACCAGCAGAAATTGGTTATTGTGTTGTCAAAGGTGCCTTTGGCAGAGCCAGTTCTGCAGAAGTCTCCATTCCAGCATTGTTCCCTATGGGCATCCCAGCCTGGAGGCAGCTCAGGGACTGCCCAGCTGTCATCTCCTCTCACAAGGATCTTTGTGGCTCAGCAGTGAGGGCTGAGGGCAGGTCAGCCTAGAGACATAACTCTCTTCCACCCTCTACCCTTGTTGATAAAGACTTTTTAAACACAGCTATGCAATGTTAGTCTTCAAAATCTGTATTTAGGATGCTGCATCGATGATGTGATTTTCACACATGCTAAAGTCAAGGTTCTTAGCTTTAAAAGCACCTCTCTTCTCTGAGGTCTTAAAGGGAACTCGGCTGCCTGGTTTTGAATGTCTGAGCAGAGCACTGTCCAGAGCAGTGCAGCTGGCCTTGGCAAGGACAAATGCAAGGCCACAGACTTTGCCCATTTGAAGTTTTGCTGGACAAGCCCCTGAGCAATAGCTCTGCCTTCAGAACATATCCTGCCTGACATGGTGAGGATTTGGAGGATGGACTTCCAGAGGTTCCTACCAGACTAAATTCTTGTGGCTCCAGTATTTCATCTCCTGGTACAATTAGATGATTGAAAAAAATCGAATGAGCAGATTTTACAAATTACTGCCTTCCAGATGACGTGCAGTTTTTGACTGGGTGTGGATTTTTACTCAAGTCTTCTCAGAACCTCCTTCTGTGGTCCCCACAGGGAGGGTATCTTCCACCTGCCAGAGGCCACTGAATCATGCTAACTCAACTGCTTGCCATCACCTGAGCCTGTGCAGACAAAGTGCCATCTACCCCAAAATGGACCCATTCTGCTCTAGTGGCTGCTCCTGGTGATCATAAATCAGAGCAAAGGCTTTTAGTCTCTTGGGTGTGCATTATGAAACCAGCACTACATTTCAAGAGTTCTATTTTTTTTTTCTTTCTGTTGCTCTTGTTGAAGTATCCTGAAGATGTCTGAGGAGATGGGCTATAAGGTTAGCTCCACAGAGAGAAATATGTCAGTCACAACCACGTCCTTGGCCCTCTTGGTGCTGCGTCCAGATCCCGGCCTATTTGGAGGACTGGCCTTTGGCATTACCTCTTACAACAGAGGTGTGGATATCAAGGTGAGAGCAAAGTATCACCTCAGGGACCACTGACTAAACCAGACAATTCTCCTACTCTTTTGCCTCAGTTTGAATTTGACCTGAGCATGGCACCTCTGAGCATATCATCTTTCTCCTGCAGATCAGTGTTCAAGAAAACCCTTTCAGAAAGGCTTTGGCCTCTGTGTTTTTGCCAAAATCCCTGAAGAACTTCCTAGGCATCGAGTACTCTGACCCAGACAAGCGTTCAAAGATCCAGTTCAAGTTTTTTGGCACTACTTCACTTTTTCTGGTAACTATGGCTCCCAACAAACCCTAACACAGCAGGAATGGGCTCAGCTGTTCTCAGTGCCTACAAAAAGAAATCCCAATCCCAGCATCATCTGTTCTGGGCATATTAGCATCAGACTGATGCATGTGCAGGAAAAATGTACTCAGGCAGCAAAACCTTCTCTGACATAAGGATGCTCTGAGAAGTGCCTGTAGACCTTAGACTTTTTTTTCATTTTCTGTAGCTGATGTTATTCTAGTCTTCTTGTAATGCAGGCAAAGAACATGCCCCCTAACCTTCTCTGATCGTAAGGATGATGCATAGCATATGCCGAGTACCACAAAAATAATTTCAAGCCTTCTATCTCTATTAAAATAATATAGCAGCAGGATGTGCAGGATTTATGACTATTCTAGTACTTACTTTTCTTAAGGACAGGTGGGTATAATTTAGAAAGGGAGACGTTTCTTTGAAATGATGGCTTGTACAGTGCGCCGAACAATGCTTTGCGCAAGGAAGGAGCATTCACAGTTGTGTCTCCTGTCTAATGAGCTTAGTGATGTACAACCAAGTGTTTAAATGTACTGAAACAATTATGCAGCTTTCTCAATCCAGCTGGTGCATCGGAAACTCAGTTCCGCTTCAGCTGATGTTGATGCTGTTCCTGAGTTACAGCTAACTACTTGTTTTAATGAGGTAGCAATTAGCTAAATTACACCGGTCATCCCCTGGCGTTTAGCTGATCACCATATCCAAGGAATACAGTTTAAAAAAAAATAGGGCAGGCCAGATCTTGGATTCATTTTGCATGTGTGTGCTTTCCCCCTGCAGGATGACAGTTTAACGATGGAGAGGTTGAACACTTATGTTGTGAGTGCCAGCATTGAAAATGCATCAATTCAGAACCTTAACGAGCCCGTGACTGTCACTCTCCACCACATAGACCAGAACAGGGTAGGATGTGTTCATTTCATCAGAGATGGGGTAAAAGGCAAAGCTGACTTCACATTTTCAATAAACTGGGAACAGGAATAAACTTAAAATACCTTGCTGCCTGACCTCTCCATGATGCATGGAGCCAAACACTGACTGACCACACACATCTCAGTGTTTAATAATTCCTTGCAGGTCACTACAGCTTGTGTCTGCACTCTAAATCCATACTTAGCAACAAGGGACATTCTAACTGTTTCCTTGTTCTGATCTAGGCAATTTTTTTTTCAAAGAATAGTTTGTTTGTCAGAAAATAGTGGGGCTTGGATTGGACTGAAATGATTTATCCTTGATCTGAATTTGGAAAATAGGTCAGGTCACCAAAAGAGAGGAACTTTAAAAAAACCCAAAACCTTGCGAAGATGTTTTAAAAATCAAATTGCTTTGTTTTGTTTGAGTCTATTTTAAATTTAAGTTTAGACTTTAATCTAAAGTCTAAACTTAGTCTAAAGTCTAAACAGACTTGAGGTTAAAGTCTATTTTTAAGTGGGCATGGGTCAAACTTGTTGATTGAATTCCTCAGAATTTTTGTGCTGCCAATGTTTAAGGTCCAGCCTCCTCATGAATACATTACAAACCCAAGGCAGAAGAAAATTATTCAATAAGATGAACTTGGTTAGAGTTTGAGTTAATGAGGACTTGTAATTGCTGTTTTCGTGGCAAAATGCTCTTTCCATCCAGCAAATATATACCCAGAAATTTCACCCAGATATTCCCTCTCTTCTGTCATTTTTACTCTACCAGACCATCTGGCACCTTTCAGATTTTTTTCCTTGACCTTTTAAAATTATCTTAATTAAATATTTAATGAGTTGTCATCCAAACCTACATCTTTGGCTCTGTGCCTAATTATATTTGACAGCCTACAAATCACACATCTTAAGAGCTTCCTGTAAACTCTGTGCATTATTAGACCTTATTAATGATATAATAATAATAAAAGTAAATGAATCTGTGCCTTGGGGAAGTTTGCAGCATTATGAGTAACAAACTAGAATGTCTCCAAGAGAAATTATTGGATTGAATATCCATTTACATCTGTTCAGCTCTCACTTGCCTTTCCTGCCTGATTTCAGAGAGAGGGAATTGAAATTCTGAAGTAAAGGTTTCTTGTAGGGTTTTTTTTTTTTTCAAATGTATAAAATCTCAGGTTGTTATTGCAGGTCTTAGTCATAACTTTTGAATTTCACCAGTAATTTGGTGTGACATCTCAGACACTGCATGGACCCAATGAGATTAGACACGGGAATTGGTCTAAGGTGAACAATTTGTCAGATTTGCTGCTGTCCTTAAAAAACTACAAGGTATTGAAAGATACAGGTAAAACTGGGAAAATCACTGACTCGCAGTATTTCCCTTGGTAAAGGGGAAGGCAAAAAGTGGGGCTCTGCTAGTTTAGTGCCATGGGTGAGATGGCTAATATCCTGGCTGGCTCCTCAAGGATAGGAGTGTCTGGCTGCCCCGTATTTCGTGCTGTCTCCACTCACACACAGACCCCCTGCAGCACCGCACACAAATAATCACAGACATAAGTGGGCTTTGCTGCCAAGCAGTGCAGGGGTAATCAAATCCAAGTGCCTTGGTTATACACCCCAATTCGAGGTGAGATACACCATCTGCAACTGCAGACGGAGTGCATATGTCCTGAAGAAATGTCACAGCCTCCTTTCTTCTGTTTCCAGGGCAATGCAGCAGTACACTGCGTCTTTTGGGACTTCGGGAAAAACAGTAAGTGTTATTTGCTGTGCTGGCTCTGTCCCCAGAGGCTTTGGTTTCTTGACATTGCACCTTGAAAGTTGAGTGTGTGCTGCTGCTTTGTGTTGGTATCAACACTTCAGTACTCAGTGTTTTCCCCAGGGACCTGGATATGGCAGTGTGCAGTGCTGCATCTGCACAAATAAGAAGACTTTGCTAAAGAAAAAGGCAGAAATTCAGATGAACTCTTACCATGACTTCAGGGAATACAGTAGGGGCTTTGCTGGGATTAGGTCTTTAAAATGGCTCAGACAATCACCGGAGAGAGATAACTGTGAATTGGGTTAACTCGGAGCATGTGGGAGAGGTTTCCTCTGCAATCACTAGGAGTAGAAATGATTTGCTTGTTTTTGATCAGAATCTTAGCTTCTGAATGTGTGATGCAGACCACAAAAATAGGGTCATAACATTCGGTCTTACCAGGGAAGACCTGGCTGTTTCAGTGCTGCACTCTACCTAAACAAACCCTCTGCCCTGTGTGTGTTTCTTTTCTTCTGTTTCCGCACCCTCCAGCACAATCTCCCCCAGCACTAGGTTCTTTATCTTCTTTCTATGAGTACAGATATGTAAATGACTTTAAATATTTCTTCATTCCACTAAAAGCTTTCATCCAAATTTTGAGGTCCTCAGGCAACTACAGAAGATGTGTTTCAGTGTGAAATCTCACTTGTGTGCTGCTAAATGACCCTGCAATCTGTACTAACTTGAGCTTGTCTTCACACACCCTGCAAGCTGCAGAGCTATAAATGATGGAGGATGACTAACTCTGCTTAAAAATCCTTTTTCTTTATTACACAGATGGACTGGGTGGTTGGAATACATCGGGGTGTGAAATGGAATATACAGATATGAATTATACAATCTGTTTCTGTAACCATCTTACCCATTTTGGAGTCCTACTGGTGAGTACACCATGAATCATCTCCCAGAAAGTCCCGTGGTGCTAAACAAAGTCATTTCTAGCTTTGGAGAAGAGGTGGGAGATTCATATCTATACAAGCTCTTAGATATCTGCAATGTTGCCAAAATCAGCAATACAAAGAAAACAGTTATAATAATTTAATGGTGTAAAGTCCTTTAAACTGCTTTGAGGCAGTTTTGTTTTACAGATGTAGTTTGTACTTTGCAGTGTAACTTAATCAACCTTAATATGTGTTGGAAATACTGTGTTAAATTTATCAACTGCCAGCGACAACTAATTACATTACACCTTCTTGAAAGTTTTATCTATGCTCCATCAGAAAGTGAAGTTTAGTATAAATATAGGAGATGTCATTATCTAGCACCTCTTATTTCTCTGCAATATAGAGAGAACTGCCCCTAAAAGCAAAATGTCAAAAGCTGGTACAACTGCCTGAGAATGGGCTGCACAAAAGGCAAAGAGACAGGTGGGTTCTAAGCAAATCAGGTAGATTAAATTGTCTATTCCTGGTAGGATACAGCCCACAGGATGGGGTGAGGCCCCACCTTTGCCTTTGGATGCTTCCCCTGTCAGCATGACCCTGCTCCAGAGGTAAAAGCTCTCCTGGGAGTAAAATTGTGGCTTTACGAGAAGGAATTGAGATGGTTCAGATTCCAGACACTTGCTTAAGTTTTTGTTCAAGCAAGAAGAATTCAGTCTGATTTTCAGATCACACCTCGCACTGTCACTTTGGTAATCAGCACAGCTACAGGTCTTCAGCAGCATCATCCATGGGACATTGGAGATGTAGGTTACTAGTCAAAATAGAAGAGAAGCTGTGTCAGGGAAAAACAAAATCCTCTCAGTGTTCCTCCTGGCAGCAGCTGTGGAGAAGTGGGGCCCAGCCTCCTGTCTGATTTTGCAGTGGTGCTTCCTGGACAGGGAGGATTGACCATGCTCTGAGGCATTTAGTAGATTTGTGCAGTTCCCAAGCATGGCAGCTGCCACTGAAACAAAGTCGTTTCTCCTACAAAGTGAGGTCCTGGTGAAATAATTTTGGTAAGATCTTGGAATCCATATTCAATTTGTGGTTTCTGAAGAACAGCTTTTCTAGCTTCACAACTTATTGCCGGATACTTTTGGCTAATTTGCCATTTACTAGTTTGAATATTGTGTGGGACTATAGGATAAGAAACGCATAAATATATTAATGGAAAATCTCCAAAAGTAGCAGTAAGCAGAACAGTAATTTCAATATGTGAAAGTAATTTTCTAAATCTGTCTTGGCAAACAACTGTGTTTCTTTATCTTGTAACACAGGACTTGGCCCGGACAGAAATAGATGTCACACATGATCATATATTAACTTTGATAAGCTATGCAGGATGTGGTGCTTCTTCACTTTTTTTGGGAATAACGCTCATGACGTACCTAACCCTTGAGTAAGTAGGATCCTTTTTCTTACACTGATTTCAATATTTCGGCAATAAGGAATTTGCAGCAATTATCAGAATGTTCGCTAGTATTTGATGCTGTGATGCATAAAAGGTAAGACTGAGAGTATAAATATTGCTTTATTATGATGTCTGGTGCAAAATTAGAGAGATTTGAATACTTCTACTTCAATACAAGCACCTATCTTTACTGTTCAGCAATTTTTATGTTCCTAAATTTCACAAAGTCATTGAATGCTTTGGATTGGAAGGGATTACTAAAAGGTCCTCTAGTTCCACCACCTTGCCATTGGTAGGGACACTTTCCACTAGACCACATTGCTCCAAGCCCTATCCAACATGGCCTTGAACACTTCCAGGGACAGAGCAGCCACAGCTTCTCTGGGCAACCTGTGCCAGGGCCTCACCACTCTCACAGTAAAATGTCTGTAAAGAGTAAAAATTCCTGTAATTTCAAAAATTTACCCCTGGACATGGGTGAGATATTACATCAAGAATCTGGAATATTCCTGTGCATAGGGTTAGACTGCAAGCCCACTCCTGTAGGGAGTAAATAGGCTGTAAGTTGAATGATGC
The DNA here is from genome assembly GCF_037042795.1 of Molothrus aeneus. Classification (NCBI taxonomy): domain Eukaryota; kingdom Metazoa; phylum Chordata; class Aves; order Passeriformes; family Icteridae; genus Molothrus; species Molothrus aeneus. The sequence goes on along the minus strand of NC_089659.1, from coordinate 19,850,429 downwards.
AGTGATAACCTTGCGGACTTTCCCCTTTCTTTTAGGAAGGTGCGGAGAGACAACCCCTCAAAAATCCTGCTCAACCTTTGTGCTGCGCTGCTGATGCTGAACATTGTCTTCCTCACCAACTCCTGGCTGACCTCGTTCAACCAGCCAGGCCTCTGCATCACTGTGGCCATGCTCCTCCACTATTTCCTTCTTGCAGCATTCACGTGGATGTGCCTGGAGTCTGTTCACTTTTATTTGGCTCTTGTCAAAGTTTTCAATGTTTATGTCCCAAAGTACATCCTAAAATGCTGCATTGCTGGCTGGGGTAAGTAGACTGAGTTCCTCTCCACTTCTGTGCTTGTCAGCTTCTCTAAGATTGGGGCATTTTTACAGAAATAAGTGAAGACACTGAGCTCGCAGAAATGTGATGCACACCCTGCGCTGTAAGGATGGATCTCTTCCTCTAGGCTGTTCAGCTTAAATTTCTTCTGTCCTGGGAGACATTAGCAGAGAGTGTTTGTTGGTCCCTGCACAGTCATATGCAACTGAAAGTGGGTGTAAGGCACTGCTTTCTTACTCCTCTTCTCTTTACAGGATGATTTATCAGGGTACCTCACATGAGTGGCAGTAATGCTGCCCACAGCCTTCACCCCTGTGTGAGGATGCTCAGAGGCGATTTTAATTCCTTCTCTGAGCCTTGTGTCCATTTTTGGCATTCTCTAACTGATTCCCATGCACAGAATGGATTTGGCTTTCATTCCTGGCTCTCCCAAGGACTTCCCTTGACAAGTATCAGAGACCTGTTTTGGGAGAAACGTACCAAAAAGAACCCAAATTCTGGTTCACCTGTTAGAAAAGGTGTTACCAGAGGCACTGACATAGAGCAGAATTTGGGCTGTATTATTTGGGTCACCATTAGATGCCATTTTAAAGGTTTGGTTTTTTTTGCTCTTGAATAGTGTGCAGCATATTATCATCCCTATCCTCAAATCTAATGTCCCACACAATTGTTCTTAGGGGCAGCCATCCTTGATGGTGCTCTTGGCAGCAGCTGTTCTCTACAGAAAAAGCCAGAACTGAAAAAAATCTGGGAAATGTGTGAAAGGGAAGACTGATAAAGCACTGCCTGGGAAACACATGTCTCTATGAGCTCTTAAAACAAAATGCTGTGGTCTGCTTATCCTTTGACACTCAGCTTTTGTAATAATCATTTGGTTTTATTTTACCAGATTGGATCCCTTCTGGAGATGTTTGAAGGCTCAGAAACATTTTGCAAACACAGATATTTTTATGCCTACTCATTTGTAATTTGCATAAATAAGGAGATCAAACCTGCTATGCTACACACTTAATTACAGTTGTTTCACAAGGAGCTCTGGGGGTAGAATTTGATCCAAAGATGCACATGTCTGCTGTAATTACATCTCAGAGATTATCTGACACCTTTCCATATTCTGAATTTTTTCTTTTGAATCAAACTATTTATTTTTCTTTTGCTTTCCATATGAGGAATACCAGCTATTGTGATTACTCTTGTGCTCATTATAAATAAAGACTTCTATGGCAATGGGTCACTCTCTAAGAGCCATCCTTACAGCAATTTGTAAGTATAATACTTGAAGCTTTTTGATGGTCACCAGAATATCTGAAAAATACAAGGGATAACCAGAAATAACTCACTTTTGTCTCCTCTCTTTCATCTTTACCCTCTCCTTTCAGTGGTTCTGGTTCATAGGAACATTTTGAATGCATGGCTACTACATGGAGTAGTTTTCACATCGGTGAACTTGGCTTGAGGACAGGGAGGGTTTCTGCCAGTCAACTCCATTTTTAGTTTCTGTTCTTTCATTGCATTAATGCAGTCTAATGGGATATTTGTATGTGCTTCTGCATGTTCTGGGTTTCTGGTAAAAATCTAAAGGCACAACGATTGCTCCAGTATTTTGCACATTTCCTTCTGTTATTTTTTTTTTTTTAATGTCAATTCACATCATTGTCTCATCATAATTTCAAGTAGTTTTATTTCAGTAGTCTCAACCTCTTCCCTTTTCCAGTGGGAAAACACTGCCTTCTTTCATCCTTTTTTAAAATGCTTCTATAGCAAAGAATGCTTTCATTTTTCCACCTGCTTCTTGTTTAGCACAATCACTTGTTGAAGATTACCTGGAGTATATGAGTTTTCTCTCATCAGAGAGGCTACACACCTGTGACACCTCAAAGGGAAAGTTGGTCCCCATCTTTAACAAAAAAGACACAAAGAAAAATAGAAGTAAAATTCACTAATTCAGGCCTAAGGAAAAGCTAAGCAGTGGTATGCTATTATTTAGACCCCCAGCTAAGTCATATTCAACTTGGTTTTCCTAAGGCAGCATGTCTTTGTGTTTATATGTTATTAGGTTGTGAAACAATCATCAGGTTTATCTAAATTTGGCAGAAATATCTGTGTCTTAAAGGTACCAAATTTCCATAACATCCATAAAAAAGACAAGTGCAGGCATTCTGTGAATGTCCTCACTGGGGGAAAATAACAAGTGCAAGGGAATGCCCCTAACTAGGCATTGGATAACCATACAGAATGCTTATTTGGGGAACCAGCTTCCTGAATTTCCCCCTCACAAAGCTTCTTGTTGAATACTTACCTCCCTTTCTTGCAGTTGCTGGATCCAGGACAACACTGTGTTCTACATCTCTGTCGTGGCCTATTTCTTCTTAATATTTTTGATGAATACAGCTATGTTCATCATTGTTCTCCTTCAAATCCACTCTGTGAAAACAAGGACACAAAAGACATCCAGATTCTGGAAACGGGGCGCTCTCCAAGACCTCAAAAGTGCTTTCAGCCTGATGTTTCTTTTGGGGTTAACGTGGGGCTTTGCCTTTTTTGCCTGGGGAGCAGTGAGGATATTTTTCTTGTATCTCTTCAGCATTTTTAACACCTTGCAAGGTAATTTCAGAATGGAGTAGTGCTATAAACACAAGGGTTTAGGAATGTGAAATAACAATACATCTGTAATATCATGTCACTCAAGCATGGGGAAGAGGAGAACTGATACTGCTTTTGTATTAGAGGCTTTAGCTATTTTAAAAGTAAGTAAAGCTTTTCCTTTTAAAAGGAAAGCTCTGTTACAGTGGGATGACAGTGTTTAGATAAGTTGCTGTGATAGGTAGACTATTAAAGACATAAATTCATGCCTTGGAAACACAGGTCCCAATAAATGCACCTTGTCAGGAACTGGTACAATCCTTTTCATCTGGGCATAAAAATGGCTGATAGAATCAACTTGCAGATTATTCTTAAACCAGATCTGCAGAAAACTCTTCCTATTACCTTCACATGCACGAAGAAGTCAGTGCAACTCTTGGCCAACATGATTATAAAATAGTAGAGTGGCTTGGGTTGGAAGAGATCTTAAAGATCCTGGTGCTGGGCCAGGGACACTTTGCCCGCACAGAACACATTGGTATCAGTGGCATGACAGAAGTTTAGAAAAGGGGTGGCAGATTGGAGAACACACATGAAAACCCATGAATCTCTCCTTTCATCTTTAGGGTTCTTTATCTTTGTGTTTCACTGCCTAATGAAGGATGAAGTAGTGAAGCAGTGCCGAGTACACTTCTGCTGGGCAAGATTTCGTCTGAGTAGTTATTCTGGTAAGCACTGAAGGGATTTGTTCAGTTGACTCATAAATCTTCGTCTGCTACTGGTGTCATATTTGTTCTGCATTAAGAAATAAGGCTCCTCTCAACAGCCCTTCTGCATTGCATTGGATAACTGTTCTTTAATAGGTCTTTATCCTCTTGCATTAACTGCTTGTGATATGATGACAGGGTGACAGCATGCAGCGAAAACTGCAGATTTCCAAAATGTATTTCAGCTTGGTCTCTTAATTCTGTTCTCACATGCCATTCAGTGCTCCCTTATGTGAGCCATATTTTTGGTGGCCTTCCAGTCTTCATATAGCTGAGATTCTGAAATTTATACAGAATACTGGGCATACAAGTTGCCAATTTTTATGTGCAGTAGCTGGATTTGCTCAGCCTGGGAAGAAGGGAGATGTCTTGCTGTCTTTGGCTCTCTGAGGGGCAGTTACAGAAAAGAGATGGAATTTCAGAGGTGCACAGCAAGAAGACAAGAGGCAATGGACCCAAGCCACAAGTGATGGAAATTCACATTATTTATAAATAAACACTCTTTTTTTGCTAGTTGGGTGGTAGTGGCCCAGAGAGATGGTGGAGGGAGTCCCTCTCCTTGAAGAGTAATTTAGTTGGACAGATGCCAGACCCACTTGATCCAACTCTGGGCAGGAGGTTGGAGCAAAGACCTCCAAAGTTCCCTTCCAATCTAAATTATTCTAAGATTCTTTTATTTGCCAGCTCAGCAAGGAATAGCATGGGCTTATTCTGGTCTACTCCAGTGATGTTGATTTTTTTACTGAAATGTGGAAGAATTTAATAACTCTGTGTGTCTATCAAAATTAAATGATGGTATGAATGGGTATAACAAAGGAGAAGCTTAACTAGTTGGTTTTCAGGAAACCAGACTAAAAATCCTGTATTAATACCTGTGTCTTGTGACCAGCATCCCTTGCACCTTGTGCTGCTGAGGAAGAGGCAGCTTTCCATTTGCAGAGGGAGAATTCAGCACAAGTGCCCTCAGTAGCTACCAGACTGTTCCCCCTTGAGCAGGAGCCAGCACAGTGTTGTGTGATGCAATAAGGATGAGGCTGCAATTCCTACCCTTTGTGTGACTCCTGCCTCCTTCTGTGTGACCTTATCAAATTAGTATTACTAGACTGGGTCCTCAAGGGGAAATAGAAGACTGAATTGCTGGTGTATAGCCTCACCTGCGCAAGCGTAATGGAGCTAATGTAAAAATTAAATCGGGAATTGTGCACTGTGAGGCACAGAGCCCCCCAGCCTCTAGGCAGGAATAAGGATGGCACAGAAAGCAAGCACAGACCATTCTCCTTTCTGCTCTCTGGTACTTTGAGATGTGGCACCTGTACATAATTTTATTTCTGCATCTCCCACTCTCTGATTTCAGACTGGAGTGGGTCGGATGCAACTGCTGGATCTACACCAAAGCATTTAAACCACAGATCACCATCCCAGGCTTTGTGGAGTCTACATTCTAATGGAACAAGTTCAACTTTCAATGCAGATTTGCTTCCCATGACTTCTCCAGATACGAATTTTAAGATTGGTAAGAAAAACTGCGTACACTGTGTAGACTATAATGGATATGTACCACAATAAGTTCCATATGGTGACAGTCAAATCCTAACTAATGGAAAGAAAAAGGAAACTTTTCACTGCTTTGTCTGTGCCAGGCTTCCATTTGGCGATTAATGGCAATGTTACAGATGGCTTTTGCTGTACTAGGGAAAATAAGAAAGCTCTTAAAATCCTGGGATGGCTCTTCTACAAAAGGACAGAAACTCCCTGCTCAGCTGCCACCTTAGGCACCTAAGGAATATTCTACCCTCTGCCAGCTGGCTGACACTCACATGGGACCTATTCCCAGTTAGGGAGCACCGTTGTCTTGAGATAGACTATGGTGCTCTCTAACTGGAGTTGCATTCCCAAAAGAGCAAAGATCTTGGGGATTACGGAAAGCTAAACAGGTCATGTTGTGAGCCTTTTTAAACCAGTAGAATCCCAGCAGAAGGTTTTGCCTTCAAAGATAGAGAAATTGTTGCAGGGCTGTATTCTCAAAAAGGAATAGGACCAAACATTCCTACTTGTTTTTTGAAAAAAATGCTGATTTCTATTATTTCCCCAAGGACATTAAAACTTCATAGGCAAGTTCTTTCTGAACATATTAAACCAAGTTATTATAATGCAAAAATGTTCCCAATTCTTTCCCACAGCTGAAGTCCATTGCAATCCCAGTGCTGTATCTCCAGATGATGAGACCTACCATCCTTTTTCACAAAGAATACTATCCATGGATACAGGGTTGCACTATAAACAGAAAGTAGGATTTTTACACTGATAATGCATTTTTTTCCTCTGCTTATCTAATGGTGGTTCCTTTTGAGACTTGTAGAAACAAACATAGTTCTAAGGAATTACATCTAATGTACAGTTATCACTCTGGACACAATTATAGAGCTAAACATCCCATGACTCAGCTTTAGGCTTCTTTAGGAGTAGCAGTACTGACCACAAGAGGATTTGGTCCCACTGTGTTTCCCAGATTAGTCCTCATGTTAAACAGAGACTGGAAACAGTCCTCATCCTGAGCCGCGTTCATAGTTCGTCCTCCTTTTTTTCCCCCCTTTCCACTGTCCCGATAGCCCTCTGTTTCCATCTTCATCTGATACTTATCTCAGAATTCAATACCTGTAATACTGAGTTACAAGTGATATTTTTGAGACTGTTGGTTGACTGTCCCAGGCGTTGATATCTAGAATCCTTGACCAGTATCTTTCCTTACTTTTCTAAAATGGACTTGGACCACCTTATACTTGAAGAAATTGGATGCAGATTTCCAATCAGTTCTATGTTATTTTCAGACATGCTGTCATTGGTGACTTCAACTTTGATTCCTAAAGAGACGTAGATGCATGTCTACATCTGAAATGTTTGAAAATGTTGCCCAGTATTTTCAAATGGAATGTGGAAACAATAAAAACTGAAATTCCCACCTTCAAGGGGTGTCCATATGTATTATATAGGCCTCAGATGACCTCTCCTGAAAAAACTTCAGAACTAAACCCAAACAGAACGATAGCAGATAAACCCCTACTATCATTAGAGCTGGAAATAATGATGTTTTCCCTTTAGCGTCGCTTTACTTTGAATACCACCGGTTGTAAACTCCATTTCATGACATCACAAGAGAGACTTAACTTTCCTCATCTGCTGAGGAGAGGGTTTCTTTCAGCAAATGTGTTCAAACTGGTAATTTGCCTGCTCAGCCAAGTCCTAGTTTCTGTTTTGAATGCCCTTCTCTGTATCACTCAAGTAAAGATTCTTAAATGATTGTTAATATAGTGGAACACTAAGCTGTACCCATGACAGAGGAGTAAAATAATATAATGAAGTGATGTCTTAGAACTGGTATGTATGATACAAAATACAAAAGGTTCTTTCAGTCAGAGAATAACTCCCACATAGCAGTTAGTGGAAAAAGATGAGTATTTTAAGGTACAGTACCTACAGCCAATCTACTTGAAATCAGACAGATGTCCTTCAGTTCCTTTATGGAGAAAATGGAGCTTTTTTTTTTGGGAGCTTTGTGGGAGAAATCTTGGCACTAAAAACAGGCAAACAAGTTCCACCCCATACCCACGTGTTTCTACCTGGAAATTGCTTTCAAGGGGAATGAAATTCAATAACAAAGGTAGTTCATTTGTTGGGCATGAGCTATTGCATTTTTTTTATTTTCTACAGTAAACTCTTTGTTCCACAATCTGGTGCTGAATACAAGCTTTCCCATGTGAAGCACGACACACTGTGCTGTGGCGCTAAAGCTGTGCCTAACCCCCCTCTACCCCTAACCTGGCTGCTGCACAGCCCAGGGGGATCCTGAGAGACTGATGAAGGAGGCTCTCCAGTTCTTTAGGGGAACTGGAGATTTAGTCCTCCCCTGAGCCCCTTTGAGACCAGTTTGACTCCACTACATCAATACAATCAGGTGGGTAGGCAGTCTGATGTGTCTCCATCAACCCGCACTTTCTCCTTCCTGCGGTAATTCTTTTTACATTCACTTCAGAGGACAGAAAATAATAGGCTTACATTTCAAATACACATTAGGTAACAATTTCTATTTTCAAGGAATAAGAGGCCTAGAGAGCACATGGAATTGCCATCACCACAGGTCTTAAAAAACACTCAGGGTGATATGACAAATATCTGCCAGAATTGGTATAGATTGATTTTCCCTTAGAGCAAGTCCTCCAAAATGTATTTTCTATGACTCTAATTTAAAATAAAAAGACAGCAGAAGAGGGCAAAACATGAGAGCAACATAAGACTAGCCTTGTCTCCTGCATGCTGTAATTATTTTTTTACATTCTTGATAAAAGCTGAAATGCACCTTGATTTTCTAAAGTTTTTGCTACATGCCCTTGTAAAGGATTAGGAGCAGTAAAGATTCAGGTAAAAGCTGGACAAGCAGCAAGAAAAGTGCTGCAGTACAGAAGACTTCTCAGGCTGCTGAGAAAAGTTTGGAAATGCCATTTCTTGGGCAGATCCATCAGCATGCCTTTACACTTTGGAGGTGTACCAGTGGGAAGAAGGGCAAGCTGCACAGGTGGAGGTCTCCATTCTTTCTACTGATTTTTTTTTTTTGTTGTTGTTGTTGTTTTTTTAAAAAGCAAAATCTGAAAGTCAATTTTTAAAACTCTGTCAAGTTGCTCACATAAAATGCAAAGCGCTGTTTGTTCTGGGAAGGCGGTTAGCACACTTCCACTCTCCACTACATGCCTAATGGCTTTTCCAGATAAACAGTGTATCATTTATGTTTCAAGCATGGCATTATGTAGGTTGTCAGCTGGAATGATGATGTGTAATTTTCCTCGGGCTGAAATAATATCTTCCACACCAGCACTGTAGTTACAAGTAATACTGTAATACTGCTCTTCTCCAGCATATCTGTGCTGACATTCTGTCACAGAATTGTGCATTGATGGTTTTAACAGGGAGAGGGCACGCACAGAAACAAATCTCATGAAATTTCTACATGCTGATAATTTTAAATGATGGGAGCAGCTTCTGCAGCCCTGGCTGGAGCTGTGACCAGTGTGTCACCAAGACAAGTGCATCCTCCTCCTCCCCATTTGGATTCTATCAGTTGACTTCTGCCCATGGCAGAAGGCTGAAATGAGATGATCTTAAGGTCCCTTTCAACCCAAACCATTCCATGATTCTACGACTCAATGTAAAAGCAACTTAGATTTCTAAGTTGTTCTCAGTTTACTCCCAGATTGTTTATTTTTAGTGATACATACACTAGGAAATGTGTGCTCTATTTTAAAGCAATAAAAGGATTTCAAAAGGTATATTCATTTGAATTTTTTGAAATCAGATCTCAGTGGGCTGAGATCTTCTTTTGTATCATCCACATAGGTTAGATGATACAAAAGAAATAAAAAATTGTTGTCATCTTATTGCAGGGCTCCTATACCTTATTGGTGATTTCTCATGGGTATCTCCTCACAGCACTAACTCCTTCTTCTTCACAGTACAGACAACAAAGTCCAACTCTCTTCTCAACCAGCTAACCCACTCTTTTGTAGCACTCGTCTTCTTATTGGACACAGCTGTGGCCTATTAAGAGCAGGCCTGTTCCTAATCTTTGGTGACTGGTACAGCTGCAAATCCTCAGGTGTGAGACTACCTTCTGCACTATCTTTATTTTCTTAAAGTCTACCCCTCCACAAAAAATGACAGTAAAATCACAGCAGAAGTTGTGGCAAATAGAACAAAATCTCCCCACTCCCACCTTACTATTTAGACTGGCACAAAACTCCACCACTCTTCATCCTAGCTAAGTCAGGGGGTGCAGATCCAAGATGTAGGCAGCTCATTCGTGGGTTCCTGGAGACTTTTTAAGTCTGTTCACGGACAAGTAGCTAAAGCTGTCTTCTATTTCAGCATATGTACAGTGGTTTGGTAACCCTGGGATAGATAAATCTTACATAGGATGACAGCTAAAGGTTAGTACAGCTTGTTTAAGCTTCCTCCTGCCTGTGTGAATCTGAAGTATTGGTAGCAGTACACCCAAGATGTGTGACTCTTTCTACATTTAGCAGACAGTTATTACTGGGACAACAAAAGAAATGTCATTATGGGAAATGATTTGAGATTAAAAATCAAAATACTGGGAAGATAATTGCCTATTGCATAAGATGACTGCTGAGCCTTAATGCACAATTCTCTGTGCTTTTAGGTATCAGAAAGTATTTAGCATGTCATGGCACTTTAATGGTCCCAAAGTAAATGAATCATGGAGAGTTTCAAGGGTGCCCAGAAGAATTATCTTTGCTATATTATTTCATTGCCTGATTGCTCCTGTAACTAGAGAAGTACATGGGTTTCGTTCCAGTGTTTATTTTTCTCTCTTTTCTAAGAAATGACACCAATATTTCACTGGCCATTCCCATACTGAAACTGGCTGAGGAAACTCCTGGAAAAGGGGGCTGGAAGGGATGCAAGAATAGAAAAACAGGATAAAAGTTATGTGGAACCATAGATTAATGACAGCATTTGAGATCCTGTTGCAGGCAAATTGCATCACAATAACTCCACTGAACAGTCTGGATTTGGGCATTGTAAAGATCTGAAACTCTTTTCTAATATTTTAACCAAAAAGATACCCCATCTTGTTGCTGCATCACCAAATGCTCCTTTGGACAGCTCCTCTGAACTGACCTTCCATCTCAGTTTCATAACAGTGAGGGCTAAGATGGTGTTATTTTTGCTCCTAGGCATGCTGATAAGTCTTGTGGTAATTGAAAGTTTAATTGGGTATCTCATCTTAGTTTCAAAAAACAGGGACACTGCTCCAATTAAATGTTGCTGCAGGATTTGGTGCCCCAAGTCTCAGTACCTGCACGGCTCCCTCTGCCCTTGGTGTAAAATCAACTCCACACAGATAAACCCAGAAATAAACCAATGTTTCTTTCTCCTACATGTGTAGTCTTTTACAATAAATGGTTACACTCTGTTATGAATGTGACACAGATGAGGAAATTGTCTTTGAAGTGTACTAAAAACATTTTCCATTTTCATAGCTTAGTAGTTGCTTTGTCTCCAGCTGCTCAGGAGACTGGGCAATGGTAAAAAAAAAAATCAGTACAGGATAGAGAAGATGTTCCCACTTAGTGGTGAAAACCACCAGACTAGCAGACACTGAAATCAAGCTCTTGTCATCACAAGTGAAGAAATCCAGTGTGGGCAGTGCCCTCTGCAACATTCCTCCCCTTTGCCTGAGACTTGTTGCTCTGAAATAGATGCCTGGCAAGATAGGGAGGTGATGTTCTCTGTTTTGGGAGGCATTCAATGTGGTACATGGAAATGATGTATTCCCATTCTCCTAGAAGGACAGAGCAGAACAGAACGCAGCTCTGAATGTTTTGGTAATCTGCTCTGAACATGAACTGCTCTCTCCGACATGGATGCTCACTCCGGCATGCATTCAGGCTTTTCCACTTAATACTTGCCTGCCTGAAAACTAGAAAATGGATTAGGAACAGTCACACAGCCATAAAATGGCTTTTTGTCCCTTCATCTTGCCATTACATGTCATGCCATTGGCAATTTCAGTTTAAAGAGAAGACAATAAAGCTGTTACACGTTCTGACTGATATAAGTCAGAAACAAGGCAATTACTCACACCTATCCCTGAGAAGGTTGTCTCTAGAGCAGGCACTCCTCTTCCCAAAACAAATGTGGCAAAGCCAGCTCAGAAAACACTAGGAAGAAAAATACATTTCAGAAATCCTAGTTACAAAGGCAAAGTCTGTGTTATAAGTTGGAGTTGTTAAAGGACTCCAGGTCAGGACTTTTTGATGAAGGAGCAAAAAGCTTTCCATCGTGTCAGAAAAACATGGCCTAAAAGGAAGGCTACTGGGATTTGCTAAAAGGGACAGATTTACATTGATCTGGTCAGAGTGCTAGATTTAAACCAGTTTTCTCCATAATGGGAGGAGTTGAGGAATGCACCTGTGGTGTCCCAGCAGAAAGTCCAGCTTTGCACTAAAGAGTCTGGGCACATGGACAGCAACCAGGCTCAACTGGAGGAGAGATCCTAACCTAAGAAAAGCCTTTTTTAAGAGAAGATGCCACAACAGAGTCTACCCAATTCAGAACAAGGATAGGCAAGCTATTCAGAATCAGTCTACTGTTAACACCCGACAAACATAAACATCAGTTCACTTAGTGGAGAGACAGAAGGATGCATCAGCCAGCAATAAACAGATGGTGAAACTGCTAGGAGAGACAAAAAGGGTTTAAAATGAGTTTGAGACGTAAAAGAAGAGTTAAGACTACTAAATAGTTCTATTCAGAAATGATACAAATAACAACCAAAAAAAATGAGTTAAAATTATCTTAACTTTAATGAAATTATCTTAACCAGGCAGGCTATATTAGCGGTTTAGTATGTATCCATTTTGTGCTCCTAGCACTTCAGCTGCAAAGCATTCTGACATATTTTTATAAATCACGATCAATGCAGCATGACCAATGCACCTTGAAATACCAAAAATAAGCAACAAAAAAAATTACTATTTTGGAAAATAATTTTCTTTATGAGTGAGTTAAGATTTTGGCTGTTTTCAAAAAGGATTTCAAAAGGAGCATTTATTTTCTGTGAAGCTTGAGCCTGAAAAACTAGCCAGAATTAATTCGATTGCTTTTCATGCCAGGAGGCAAAACTCTAAAATAATGCTTTACAATACTTTACGGTTTGGAATAACAATGCCATTCTCTTCCTTTAGAGCTAGATTTGAAAAACAGAAAGCTATCAGAAATAGCTGAAATTCTGCTATCGTAAACAATTGCAGATAGTGGTTTCCTATCTGTCCTTCAGATTTTCAGATTTTGGGTCTAGTCATTGTTATTTTGTGTGCTTTTTGAAAATAGTGGTTTTCACCTCCTATTGATCCACTAAAACAGTATTTTACACTCCATAAAGAGAGAAGCTGGACAACTACCTAAAACCTCCAGTAATAAAAGGACTGAGGAAAGAATTGTGAGAAATGATGAAACTTCCTGCTGTCACATTCCTCCAGGGAGGCAAAAAGATGTGAAAAAAGCAGTCTCTCAGTGGAAAGAGAAAATCAAGTAGAATTTCATGTTGCTTTGAGCAGGGTTAGACATGTGTACTGTGCCCTGTTAGAGAGAGAGAGAGCAGGGAAAAATGAGTCTGTGTTTCCAGATAGTGGGAGGTTCTAAAGCATGAAGCATCAGAATGGGCATTTGGGTCCGGATACACAAACTCTGGTCCAGTTTGGGATGAACAGCACATGAAGTACCAGGAATAAAGAGAATTTTAAGCTTTTGCCACTTTCTGGAGTTGCTTGCAGCTGTGAATATGTTGATATCCTCAAGAGGCTTTAATATGGGTTGGGAGGTCTGTCTGCTTTCCCTTCATACCTGAATCATCCCCCAGTCCAACTGCTGGGAGCAACTAACATCTCAAGAATCCAATCCTGTGGATTATGAGTTGCTCAGAGGGATACCAGTTCAGGTCCTTCATCCCAGCATCCAAAATGCTCAAGTGACAGAACCACTGAACCTCAGAGTCCACGTTGCCAGCCTGGATCTCTTGAACAGCTCTGGAAGCTCAGGCACTGTAAGAGCTGATTGGGATCTCTACTGCTGGCCAAGCTTTGGTGCATCAACCAACCTCTAGTGCAATTCAAGACAAGCAATGAGCTTCTTTCAGCTCAATTTCAGTTTCAGCTAAACACCTGATGCATCGTTCAGATGACACCCTTGAGTACTCAACACTTGGTGGAGTACAATTAGTTCCCAATGTTTGGTGACACCCTGAATCTCCCATACAGGAAAACGAAACATTTATGTAAGTATCTGACATTAAGTTGTCATAATCTGCTACAGTTACTGAAGTCTGTATTAAATATAATGTATGGTACTACGCCAGTGTGGGTGGACAACATAATCAGTATCCTCAAAGGTACCTTAATCTGTGAGCAACCTACATACTGCACCTGCATGAAAGGACATATTCTGGTTGATGATGACAAGAGCTTCTCTTCTGAAAGCACTTTCAAAAAGTATAATTGGAACGTTTAACCCATGAATCCTCTTTCCATCAGTAATACCTCCTCCCACCGTGACACAGCACAGATCTTCCATTTGATGTACATTCTACCACCTGGTCTTTCACCACCTGATATATATGGCATGGTTATATTTGAAAGGATTGGGACCAGGGGAGGAAAGGAATAAGGCTTTTCATGCATAATACTTAGAGAATTTTTTTTTTTTTGAGTAAATGAAACAAGCTTGATTTTGTGTGTCAGAATATGTGCAGCCAAAGGGACTATAAGGTTGCTTTTGTGATTTGAGCAGGGTACCTTCTCCACTCCAATGTCACAGCTCAAGAACAATCCGAAGGAAAAATACTCCAGTGACTGATCTTAATTTTCAAGGCATAAGGCTTCAGGCCTTTGATCTCTTTTCCACTCCCACTATTTAAAAATTAGATCTTGGCTTTCTTAATTTTAGGAGATTTAGCTCAATGCACCACATTTCTTGTATCTTAGTTTACCAAAAAGTTAAGCAGGAGTTCATCAAAGTAAGATGATTTGAACACATAATGAGATTATTTGAGATTTGACTGTTGACTTATCTAAAGATAAGAAAACCCATACTAATACTAACATGTCTGATTAAGAAAGCATCAGGAAATCAGGAATCTTCTCTTAGAAGATTTGACTCATCAGTTGTACCATTCAAAGCCAATATGTACATGGGTTATTGCAAGATAACAGGTATCTATCCAGCAACTACCTGTAAACTTCTTCATACTTTGGCATAAATTGAAACAGTGGGACTGTTTCAAGGGAAAAAACCTAAGTGTTACCAGTACTTTACTGTTACCAGTAAATTTTGGTTTTATATTGCCTTTTGGAAGGTCACTGCATTTCTGTGATAGAAAGGCTAATCAGAGCATGTGGAATCCTTTGACTCCTCCCCCTCAGGGAAGACTCTATCATAGAGTTTTCCCCACCTAGGCTTATAGAGAAGACTTAACCCATGATGCTCTGCAGCACTTCTGTCAATCTACATCAGATTGCCTCCCCCATTGGCCAGGTAACACTGCCCACCCCAGTTATTCATCCCTCGTCCCCCTGCAGGTTGCTGCGCTTGGTCCTGCCCTTTGCCCTCGCCTGTGCCCTCAGGTCATTGGTCACTGACCCCACACTTAAGTCGTGCAGACCACACGGTTTGGTCTTTTGTCTCTGGTCCCTTTGGCGTGGTGAATGCAATAAACCCCTTGCTGGAATATATCATGCAAAGATCCTTTCTGCCTTTCCTCTGCTGAGTTATCTGTGGCATGTGCATGGACTCGAAATGACTGTTCTTGTGGCCTTGCTCTGAGTGGCTTCTGAAGGAGGTGTTTCAAAGAAGGTTGCAGCATTTCTACCACCCTGCCACGCTGCAACAAGAGCATAGTCTGTTTCTATTGCTTTGTCAGAAAATATTAACTATATTCTGATACATTTTATCTGCCATTAATGTTTACTGAAGAGTTTTCTGTTAATTTAGTATATTCTCTGCTTACCTGTACTATTGAGAAAACTATTTCAGGTTTTCATTATATTCTCATTTTAGAAAATTTTGAACAACAGTAAAAAATGTTTGTTATGTAATACACAAACCCTAATGTTATAGTTTTGATACAATATGATATTTACTTATCATAAGTATATCTGCAGTAAAAATCCCACCTCATTTCAACTAATGTATTTAAAGGAACCCTGTTTCTCTTTTCCTCCTCCCTCTCTGTTCCACTAGCTGAAAAGCCAATAAAAAAATTCTCCTCCTCTCCAGTTCAGAACAAGACCTATGTGCATTTCTCCTAGGCATGTTTTGAGATCCAGAAGGGAGTGAAAGTAGTTAATGTGCAACAGGAATCTGAGTTTCAGACATAAGCCTCTACCTTTCCATTGACCCTGCTGACATGCTGCAAGCTAAATATTAAACTTTTTTTTTTATCAATTGAAGTCCAGCCTGGGGAGAAGAAACAGTTAAAGAAATGTCTCAATTGTACTTGCAATCAGCTAATCAGACTTTGTGTGCATCTGTGGAATCAAGCTCTGATAATGAAAGCACGAATGAAAAATGGACCGAAGACTCCTTTCCAGGATTAGAAATATTGTGCACAATTTATGTTACATACGCTGTGATCATTTCAGTGGGTCTCCTTGGAAATGCAATACTCATCAAAGTTTTTTTCAAGATTAAATCAATGCAGACGGTTCCCAACATCTTCATCACCAGCCTGGCATTCGGAGACCTGCTGCTTTTACTAACGTGCGTGCCGATAGATGCAACACGTTACATTGTGGATACCTGGCTCTTCGGAAGAATTGGGTGCAAGCTGCTGTCTTTTATCCAGTTAACATCAGTTGGAGTATCAGTGTTTACCCTGACTGTTCTCAGTGCTGACAGGTGGGTCTGTGCAACTGATTTGCCAGGAGATGCTGCAGGTTTGAAATTAGAAATTAATAAAATAGCAGATATCATAATTTTGCACAGTCTTAAACAGCACATTTCAATAGATTAAAAATCCCAAACTACCAGCCCCCCATGTAATTTAAAAATGTGTGATAGTAAAATTGTAGCACTTCTTTTTAAGGGAGTGAGGTGAGGAAAACTCTTTAACTCTTCTGACCTTTTATTAGTTTGAGATACAGTACAAGGGTTTTTCTCAATTGCACAGAAAAAGGAAATGGCTTAAGTTGGGAAAAGACAGTATATTGGTGCTATCTAGTGGTACAGTGAAGTAGTCAAGGAAGATGAAAAATAAAACTGATTACGAGAGAAAATTCTTTAACCTGTGTACTCAGGGATGCTTTAAAATCCTAGAACATAAAAGACTGACATGGGATAAAAAGCCAAAAGAAAACACAGAACAGACTGGGGGACAAAGGAATGACTCTCGTGATTTGATGGCTAATGTAATTTTCACCTTGAGAAGTGTATATATATATAATTTTTTTTCTCTTGTAGTTCTTCTGTCTTTTACAGAAATATTTTAGCCCAGGGGTTGTGAAATTAAACTCAGGTTGTAATGACAGCATTGCTAGGAGGGATCAGTGCTCTGACTGCTGTCAGTAAGTGCTGAATCTGTTTTCTGTGTACTTCTTTCTTGAATGAACAAAACTAAGAGGAGATTTCAGTTCAATCAGCAGGAGCACTGAGGAGTAGAAAACCAAAAAATGAAATTTAGTATTGAGAGGGGGAAAAAGGTCATCTTGTCTGCCAGCAATTGTGGATTGTATGTAATAGCAAATTGTTCATGTGTCCAGAATTTTAGCAGTGGTACTGTTACTGTACTGCAAAATAATCAGCCAGCACGGGAATGACCGCATAGGGTCAAATCAAGGATCCATGTAGACCAATACTAGCCTCCAGCAGTGGTAGTATAAGGACAAAAAAAGACATGTAGGAAGAATAAAAAACCTCTATCGAACTAAATTTTTAACCCTATGCCTTCAGATGACACTGAACAGATGTTGTTTCTGTCTATTTAATATCATCTCAAAGAATTTCTCTTTTGGATAGTTGTTTAGCTTTTTCTTGAACTTGCTTAGCAATGACTTTCATTGCCTGTACAAAGTAACTCCTTTTATTTCTGCACTGCACATGGCTTCATTTGATGGTGCTTGCACTTGTGTTGGGAGACAGTGATCCCTCTTCATGTCTCCAGGCTATTCATGTTGTAATCCATCCTTAGGTTGTATTTCTTCTAGTTAAGGTGTGCAGAGCAACACACGATAATAAAAAGTTTCATGAATCAGGGATACAGATAATTGCACAATTGTCGCTTTTGTTCTCCATTTTTTTCCTAATACTACCTAACATTTTGCTTTTTTGTTGTTGTTTTGGTTTGGGTTTATTTTAGGGGTTTTTAACTACTGCTGAAGATAAACTAATGTTTACGTTGAACTATCTATGTAGCTCCAAGGTCTTGGTCCTATAGGATGTCAATTCAGAATTCACCATGACTAGATGACCTTTAAAGATCCCTCCCAACCCCAACTCTCCTCTGATTCTATGGTTTAGACACTTGTTTCTGTATTTAATTCTTCATGGTAGCTGTTATATAAATACTCATACTACATACTCTCACAGAGTAACTACATCTCTCAACTTTTTACAGAGCAAGCTCAGACCAGTCATGGGCTTAATGCCAGACTGTTGTGTTCCAATATGCTAGAAGAGCTCAAAGTGAATAAAAATGGTATTTATTTGATAAATAGCAAGCCAGCTTCCAGCTTTCTATTTAAATTTGCCTAGAGGAGAAAAAGACCAGATCCTCAGCTTGTGCAAAATGATACAACTAAGCTTTCTTATCCTCTGGGTCCTTTTTAACCACCTTTCTTTTCATGCCAGCCTTGTGCTCCCCTGGAGGGGTTGCTTCTTTCTGCATTATCAAGACTCCCTGGTCCTTTAGGAGCAGGGTATATTGTTTCCTGTGCTTCATCCACATTCATGGAAATTGGTCTATGTCCCAGTTCCACACAGATTATCACACATCTATAGATTAATCCAGATTCTTCTTGTATGCCTGACTCAGTCCATCTGCTGCAGAATCACAGGCATGAATCAACAGCAGTGCCCTCTCCTGCTTTATAAATAAGACTGAATCCTGGGGCATTATTTTGAGTCAGATCACTGCACTCAGCAGGGGTCTTAGGAAGACAGAAGAAAGGAGGGGCGAACATGCGTGGTTTCATCTATTTATAAAATAGTTAACCTGTTTCATACCTTCATCAATGTTGCATTCAAATTCCCTCATTTATCTTTCAAGGCAGTGTCATAAAATTAGGAGTGATGATTGCCCTTAGTGATTCCAATCCAAACTTCAGAAATCATCTTTACATAGGAAGGTTTTAATGGCAACTCCTGCCTGTAAATCCATTAAAATACATGCCTGAAATTAATTTTTACATTTTGATTTTAATTCCAAAGAGCTAGTGTCTGCTTTCATTTCCAAGAGAATTCCAGCACCCTTTGTTCAGCAAGAACAGTAATGGCTTTAGCCCTAAGAATTTTGCAGTATGTGCTCACATTATTTCTGTGTTTATTCTGACAGCGATGTTGGTCATTTTAGGTACAGAGCCATTGTTAAACCCTTGGAACTGCAGACTTCAGATGCGCTCCTGAAGACCTGCTGTAAAGCGGGCTGTGTTTGGATTGTCTCCATGATATTTGCTATCCCAGAGGCTGTTTTTTCAGATTTGTATTCTTTCAGCAATCCTGAGAAAAATGTAACTTTTGAGGCGTGTGCCCCCTATCCTGTATCTGAGAAGATCCTGCAGGAAGCTCACTCCCTGGTTTGCTTCTTAGTGTTCTATATTGTGCCCTTAGCTGTCATTTCTGTCTACTACTTTCTTATCGCCAGAACTTTATACAAAAGTACATCCAACATGCCAGCAGAAGAACACTCTCATGCCCGTAAGCAGGTAAGCTCTGATCAAGCACTAAACTCTCCAATTTTCCAAAGTCTATTGTGTTGATTAAATACTAATTCTTAAGTACAGAACTTTACCTCATAATGGAGTAAAAAGCTCCAAAAACTTAGTCCGTACCAAATTTGAATCCAAACTCATCTGTGCACTTAGGCACATGCTCATGACTCATCATTTGTGAGTGTCCACTCTTTTCTAAAGAGAGACGGGTCTGTGTTTTATCGTGACCCTGTAAACTCAAGAGTTAAAACATTGAATTTTAAACACTGGGACCTCATCCATGTGAGCTGACACATTAATTACTGTATTTTTAAGTCCTAGTCTAGATGAGAGTCTCATATGATGTATAATGGAAATGTGCTCTTCACTGGGAATACTTCGTTAAAAAATATGAAACAGATTTATTTTCTGGTTTAGGTCTTCTGGTTTGGGGTTTTATTTGCTCATTTTATTTTTACTTTTTGCTTTTTTGGTTATTCAAGCATTTAGACTTTTACACTGCTTTGCAAATCAGCACCCACAACACAAATATTTTACTAATTGCTATTACTACCAGCTATGCATTTCTTTCTTGTAGATTGAATCCCGCAAGAGAGTTGCAAAGACAGTGCTGGTGCTTGTGGCTCTGTTTGCCTTCTGCTGGCTGCCCAACCACATCCTCTACCTGTACCGCTCTTTCACATACCACACTTCTGTCAATGCTTCCACCTTTCATCTGATAGCAACTATTTTTTCCCGTGCCTTGGCCTTCAGCAATTCCTGCGTCAACCCTTTTGCTCTTTATTGGCTGAGTAAAAGTTTTCGGCAACATTTTAAAAAGCAAGTCTCATGCTGCAAGGCAGCATTCTGTGCAAAGCCTCCCAGTGCTCCCCAGAGCAATTCTCCTACCAGAGCCCTGTCAGTCACAGGCAGCATGCGCGGCTCAGAAATCAGTGTTACACTGCTAACAGATTATAGCATCACGAAAGAAGAGGAAAGTGTTTAGTCATGTGGGAAGAAGAAGGACAGAAACTGAGTCATTGCTATCAAGTCCCTGCTACTGGTATCCTGGAAAGAGGTGCCATGGCTTGCCCTGTCTGTGAAAGTGTGTTCATCAGGAGTTCCTCATCTTTCAAAATACAGAATAAAGAAATCAAATTGTGTGTGGGAAGAAGCTGCAACAGCTGAACTTTCCAGCATAAACTCAAAGGGATTACTCATGTTTCCAGGCATGAACACAGGTTCCTAGCTGGAATTCTTGGACTGGGAAGGAAGGGACTTAGCCGAGGTGGTGAAAGAATTGGCTGTAAGGATAGTTTTGTTCTTGGTGACTTGCTTTTTGAGTCATGACTGTGAGCTCCCTCTGACAACTACTTGCATCCGCAGCAAGCAAGCAAAGCCACTTGGTCATAACATGATCAACCAGGCACATTTTTGATTTATTTATTTTCTTGTCCTGAATGTTAAAAATGAGTAAACACATGAGAAAGAATGCTAAAATGAAAGAAGGTTTGTAGCACTGTAAAGTAAAAAAAAAAAAGCAATAGAGGCCAGATCCACAGTAGCTGTTGCTCTGTCAGTGACACAGAAATTCTGGGGAAGAGCTGACTGCTTTGTAGTGAGATGGATGTTCCTAAGAAGTCAAGGGAACGAGCAGGTGATAATTTCTCTGAGAAATTTATAATCACCTTTAACCACACTTTTAAAATTCTTTGTGATATATGGGTAAAACATCTCGAAAGTGCAGAGCTTTTTATTGTTACAGTGATTTAATATCAATAAATTGGGGTGGATCTGTATCAAGGGTTCTATTTGGGATTTATGGTGCACTTCTGAAGTGCTCAAACATCCCTTCCTGCCTTACTTTATATCCCAAAGTGGTCTTGAGTGCACAACGTGGATTTCTCTAAGATGGAACTGTGTGTCCAATCCACCAAACCAGACTAGAGTGAGTTTGAAGTGAAAAATGTACAGTGTGGAGAGTCAGACTGACCCTTTACCGGCACAGATCCACTCCTGCTGTAGTGTATGTGGTTGTATCTGAGTGGTTTACACATCTTCAAGCACACTGGGAGAGCTGGATTTTTTCTGCTATACTAATTTTCTAGTCTTCAAATTATATCCCTTTTTAACATTAAGATAGGCTGTCTTAATGCCATAGGCCTTCTAATCTCAAATCCACTGATTCTATGACTGGGCTTGCAGAGGCAAATCAGGACAGCCTGTCCACGCACAGCAACACTGCTGGCAGGGACTGCCTTCCCATCAGGAAGTACAGGAGGCAAGTCTTCCTACCCCATGCTACAAAATATTTGAGTGACACTTATTTTTATGAATTTTATGTTCCCTGAACCAAAATTTTGTTCTGTGGAAGCTGGTGATAGAAAACACAATAGATTTTCCATTGTTTAAACGAAGGCACTTCTATTCCAAGAAAGAATTTATGTGTTAAAATATAGAACAGAAGTTGCAACATACAAACTAAAATAATTCTGTCAGTCACAGAACCTTCAATTTTAACTAACCCTTGAAGGTATAGCCCCCCTTCAACTGCACAGAGCCCCTTAGCAACATATGGCTGGAGATCCATCCACTCATGCATCATTAACTAAGTTGATTATAAGATGAGAAAACGTATTTACAGACTCTCTCTCTTGCCTGGTCTAATCAGAAAAATAAAGCCAAACTATAAATCCCAGGGGCATTGCAATACAACCTCTGTCATCATCATAAACCAGTTAATGACAGACCAGTTTAATCCCATCAGACATGGCCTCGTTTTACTATGGTCCTCATGTTACAAGCTGCAAGGCTACATGTACTACTTTTCAAATGGATTCCTCCTTTTATTGTACCAATTGCATACCAGGACAGGATCACTGAAATAAATGGCAATCCAATAGTACAGAAATACAATTTATGGCAAAGCAGACTCCAGAGACCTTATTTTACTCTCTTTGTCTCAATGTAACACATTGCCTGGAGGAGAGCCATGTACAAATATGAACATGTTGCATTGCTGTTTTCTTCTTCTCTCTTTCCTTTGTGGAGCTGCAGGGTGAGACTGAAATAAGTAGATAAGCCTACACACTTATGAATGTACATTTATCTTCCTGGATCTTATTATAGGAAATTCTAAACAAAGGAACTATCCACCAACAATACCGTTGCTTACAGCATTTTTTATTTTAGCTTAGTAATGCCTTTGGGAAACAGATCTACATGTTTCTGGACTTCACAGTTTGTCTCTGTCAGAGACGAAATTTCCCACTGCAAAATCTTTGGCTAACCCTTAAAACCCAGTTTCCTAATTCACCGTTTCTCTTCATTTGCATGCAGTTACTTTTTGCTTGTGTAACTCCTCCTCTAACTCGATTGTCTTTCTACTGCGAGTATATCTTGTTACAAAACTGATGTTTTTGCTATATTCTGCATATGTTCTGTTTAAAGACTGGCAATATTTCAAGCCACAATTTAATTATTTCTGTGTACTTTATGCATTGATAATTCTGTATATTCAAATCTTCATGGCATGATGTATTAGAGTGATATATGGGTCGACATATATTTTTATCTAATCAATCTGATATTATTTATTACATCTACTCCCCACAATATCATTATGCATAAAAGGTTTCCACATTACTATTACTGGATTTAGGGGAAAAGGGTTGCTTCTTTTGCAATCTTTTCTCAGTGTTCCAAAACCAGATTCTTTCACCCCTAAGTAATACAAGTGTAATTCTATAAAAGCATACGGGAATACCATCTATTTACATAAGTACTGAGTATTATCTAGCAAATAAAAGGGATGAATAATTAGGGGTTCACTATTTATGTCTGCAGCATAAGAATAGGTAGGAAAAAAGGCACAAAGTACTTAAAGGCCGACTCCGTCAAAGGTTCTGTCCATATGGAGTCATACTGAGAAAGTAAATACAATTTCTAGGATGCACTTTTTTTTTTTAGTTTGTTTTGTGAATGAGATGTAGACATTTCATGTGCACATTAGCAACAGTTTCAATATCAGTAGTTAATCCCCCCGAAAATCCACAAAAATTAAGAAACCTCTGTCAAAACACTGCTAAAGTGAGAGTGACTGGGATATAAAAGTTAGTTACACAATTATAGCCATTTTAAAGCTCCCGCTCCTGTTCCCATAAAAATTGTTTTGTTTTATTTTACATGGGCTGCCTGTTGACATTCCTGTGCTTCTGCTGAGAATATTACAATTAAACAATAACCCAAAGGTGCACACAGCTACAGCACTTACACGTTTCAATCAGTGTTACTTTAAAAATGTAATATGGGTTTTAATCAGCACTTAGTTGTTGGGTCTGCCACAGATGGTCCCCCCAGTGCAAGATGAACTGTGATGTGGAATTTCCATGCACGGGACATGATATTGAATTTTTAGTACATCTGTACTGGTTCTGTAATTTTTCCTACCATGAAGACTCCTCATCACTCTCAGTAACCTGTGTAACAGCTACAGGCTCCAGACCCCTGAAAAGCTCAGAGGAGTAGCCTGTCTGTACTTAATCATTAGTTACTGCCTTCACTTAACATAACAAAGCAGCTCAGAAAAATAAGGTGTCTACCAAATAAGGGATTAGCCAGCAAATTGCTGGTTCCCTTATTAAAAGGAGCAAAACACTTCAGGAAAACCAATTTATCTATACTTTTAGTAGGTGGTACCTCTAGAACAACATTCAGGTTGTATCCTTAGAACATCAATCAGCTCTGATGAGCCAAAATTGGCTTGTATCACACAGACACAGATACAGACTCATCATGCTAATGCCTCCTTTTAATATTTACTTTGAGACATTTTGCCAGAATTTAAAACATCATTTCTTGACAGCTTGGACTGATCCGAGCTGTGGAACGCTTGAGCCCTTTGCGCCCTCCTCAGAAGATGCAGCTTGCAGCAGCAGTGCTTGTGCAGCCATGGTCTGTGTATTTTCAAGCGTGTGATTGAGAGGAAAGTTGTATTGACCCCACAAAATTATGAGTTTCCAGCTGAGTTGTCTCCCTGGACCGCTCACTGTGTCTTTACCAAGGATGAGGTAACAGATGGCAGTGACACCACTGGAGGCTGTGCCGCAGCAGCTGCTGTCACACATTCTGTTACGCAATGGAAGTGTGAGGGAACTCGAGGCAATTTGTCCTCATAACTACATCAAAGTGTGCAGAGCAGTTTTATTGAGCATTATCCCTGCTGCACAGAAGTACTCTCTCACTCCCATTGGATTGAGAATAAATCTGGATTTCCTGCTCCCCAGGATTAACCCAGTGCCTTGCTGTAGGCAGATCTGCACAGCAGGGAAACCTGTACAGACTTCACTGCAAACACTCAGGTAATAAACATTAAAAGCCCTGCAAAAATAAAACAAGCAATTTAAGACTTAAATTATATTTCTCTTACAAGTTCAAGGCTATCATTATCTGATTTCCAAATATATACCCAATTCCAAATTTTATAAGCAAGCAACAGGTTATGTCAAGCCTCTTATGCTCCACTCCAAAATCCAATAACTGTTTGAAAGTGAAGACAAATGTCCCTTAGGTGGTAAGTTTATAAGGGATCACAAAGCAATCTTTGGACAACTACGATAATAGACCTGCCTAGAGAAAATTCTTGAAGCATCAAAGATGTCATTAACTAGGCTGGATGTTCTTTGTGCAACAGCAAAGGTTACTAGAACTCTATATCCTCAGCAATTTTGTCTGATAGCCTGGTGCCCAGGCAGGGAGCTGATGTTCATCTCTCCCTGCTTCACAATCACATCTTTGATTTTATTACCATTCCAGTCTGTGTATTTGTTCCTGGTATACTGATTTCCAGAAAACTTCTGTTTATTATTTTTATTTCTGAGTGGAAAGATTTTTTTTTTTGCCCCTGGCAACCAGGCACTGCTGGCTTTGCTGGGGCTGTTTAGCTCAGTTTTCATCTATAACATGTACACTGATACACGGGGTTTTATAACTCCAGGTTAAGGTTTGCCAAAGAAAACATGAAGAGTGTGCTACTTCATCCTCTAAATAGAAATACTTTAAAATACAAGAGCAATTAAAGGTTTTCAAGTAATGCTGTCTGGGCTACACTGTAAAAATCACTAGATGGCATTAGATGAAGGGCTTTTAAAAGAACTGGGTGAAATTTGTATTTAAAATATTTAAGTATCCACAGACAGAGTAGTAATTGCAGACTTCATCAACGCAAAAGGAATTGAGTGTTTTGAAGCCAAGCTTCATCCCACTAATAAGACGTACCAACCCTTTCCTATGGGAACACAACCGCTGGACACTCTCAGCCAAGAGGGCAGAGAGAAGCAATATGATTTCGTGACATTTAGAGCGCCATTTCAATCTAATTTTTTCTATTTTTGGTTCTACCTTTGCCTCTAGTAGGACATGAGTAGGCTTCCAGTGCCGAACGGCAGCCAGCCTTGCACAGCACCACTGGCAGCAAGCCGCTTCACTGTCCAGTGTTGTCGTAGGCGTAATAGGGAAACAGATGCAGCAGGGAGGACTTTCTGTGCCCTAAACTTTTATTTCTCATGTAAGTAAAGCTGCCGTAGACTCCATGCAAAGCCGATCAAGGTACAGCTTCTCGCCCAAAGCAGTCTGGTGCGCCAGAGGCAGCTGCTCTCACGCAGAGACCCTGCCTGTGTGTGGTGAAACACCGCTGCAGCCTGAGGGTGAAGGGAAGTGGCAACGGTCCCTGTCCCACGACGGACGCACTAACACCAGGGGCCCATCCCCTGCGTCCGCCCTCCCCAGGAAGAACTTCCCCCTCCGCTTCCCATTGGCTCCGTCGCTCCCCGCATGACCCAACACCGCTCGTTTCAT
This sequence comes from Molothrus aeneus, assembly GCF_037042795.1. Lineage (NCBI taxonomy): Eukaryota > Metazoa > Chordata > Aves > Passeriformes > Icteridae > Molothrus > Molothrus aeneus. Next base: position 19,824,435 of record NC_089659.1, on the reverse strand, counting down.
TGGCTACAGGTCAGAGTAAAGGGGCGGGGCGGGCGGAAGGTACGGCGGCGGGTGGGGTATTTCCGGTTTTGTGCGCGCGCCAGGGCCTGGGACGGTCGCCGTCGCCGCGCGAGGTGCGGGGTTGTCCGCGCGCGCTCCCGTCACCGAGAGGGGCGGGGCGAGGCGGGCGTGCCTGCCTCAGACAGCGGCGGAAGGAGCGCTGGTGTTCGAGGCCCAGTGAACGGGGCAGCATGAGCGGCGAGGATGGAAACGAGGAATTCTACCGGCAGCTGCAGCTCCAGCAGCAGTACGAGGCCAAGCCAGCCGAGGGCGAAGGCGAGGGCGAGTCCGACCCCTTTACCTACGTGGACCCGGCGGACGGGGCTGCCTACGAGTGGGACTTGGAGAAGAAGGCCTGGTTCCCCAAGGTAGGTACGGGGGAGCCCCGAGGAAGGGGGAGAAGAAGGAGCGGTTGATGCCGGATCTCGTCGGTACGCAGGTGTCCGCATTCACCCACATCGTGTCTGCTGCGAGTCTCAGCAGCACCAAAACATACCTTTTTAAAGGCAAAACCACGGTGTCGTCTCCGTCCTTGACCGGCTGCGCTGTCGTGAGGAGCTGCGCGTTGGCTATTCGTCTGGGCGGAGAATCTGTAGAGTTGTTCGGGCCTGGGATGAAGTCACGGTTATATTTGTGCATGTTGATCAGAGGTGCCTGGGATGTGCTTAGGTCTTTGTAGCTCACCACTGTAGTCTCACCACAGTAGCTGTGGTGATCTCTTTGTGGGCAGTGTAGAAATTAATTAGTATGTTACGAAGTCTAGATGAAAACAGAGTAGTATTATGTCTCTTTTATTGTTATCTGAGACTTATGTCAAATAAGAGATGTGTTTTTCCATCTCCTCCAGTCTTGGAAGCACATTTGAAAAATAAGTGTATTCATCTTAGTGGCATTCCACAACATGGAAATAGGTTATAGTTTTTAGCTTTTTAAAATTTTGTTAAATGTTTTAACTATGAAATATGGTCTTGCTGTAATAACATGTCTCCTCCAAGGGCGAGTGAACATAGATTTAATATGTTGAGCCAATCTACTGATTTGCGAGTGAAATAGTAGTTTTCTTATCATGTAGCAGTGAATGAGGGCAATTACTTAATTTAGTATTAAGACTTTTATGGTATCTACTTGATGGATGTAATGTGCCAATTCTAGTTTGTGACTGTGAATTCATTGCAATCCAGAGAATCTGAGAGAGAGTGAAGCCTGTAGTGCCAAGTTTGAATGTGTGTAAACCTAGGAAGGTGTCTGTGGAGCAGATGGCTTATGGAGGGGTAAAAATGTGAAAAATCCAGACTCAGAAAGTGGAGCAGTGGAGAAATAAGTATTTCTGGCTCCCTGTGGGGTGCTATATCCAGTAACTACAGTAATTTGTAAGAGGGTTCTTCTTGTTTTGCTCCTATTTCTTCCCCTTCTTCTTTTGAAATGTGTGTCTTCTCAGTAGCATTTGTGCTTCCTAAGTGTTTTTCTTGTCTGTTCCGTCTTGGAGAGGAGATAGCGTTAAGGGTTGGATAGGTTAAATAGGAGCAGAAAAGTTCATTAGTGAATATAATGTATAGTAGAAGTTGGTGACCTATCCATGACCCACAGTGCTGCACAAAGATTCTTTACCCATACATCATAGAGTTTTTCTGATGATTACTAATAGAATTTTTTATCTAGATAAACTGAGGAGACTGTTGTAACCAGAAGCTGTACTTCTTTCTCCTTGGGCAGTAATGAAACTTTTAATCTGTTTCTTGACAAAAGATACTCTGACTGGTCTAAGTAATTTTTATCTATGGCCTGGGATTGCACTGCTGCTCTGCTTTGGGAATACAGTGTCTGCTGAACTTCCACTAAGGCAAATTTCAAAGCAGTGCAAAAAGTGAATGATATTCTCTGCTAGCATTCCCTAGA